>NC_081556.1:81350516-81654981 GCF_963082655.1 Stomoxys calcitrans
TAATTCTTTAGTAAATTGCATTGGGCCGCAAATATTGTTTTTAAACCGATATTTTTTTGTTCGTTATTTTCCAATCAGTTGTCAGGCCACTACAAAAAATATTTTAAACTTATACTATTTTACACACCACCGGGTAAAACAAAAGCATTGCTGGTTATATAAGAGAAACTAAGCATACTAGTCAATGCAAATGTAACGTATTTTACAGAATTTTTTTATTTTGTGACTGTCTAAAGATGCATTCATGATCAACATTGAATGAGTTACGTTTTGTTCCATCTTTTTTTTGCGTGAACTTCAATAAAAAGTTTCGTCAAAAAATTTGCTGTAGAGAAATGAGATTGTGGGAGAATTTTAATAACAATTCGTTATAGAGAAGTATTCGTTATAGAGAGGTTAAATTAGTTGAAAATGGTTGAAAAAAATTGTCTTCAAGTTTTATTCGTTATAGGGAAGCTCGACTGTAGTTAAGTATACCCCCACCCTGTAGTGTTGGATTTAAAAAGTGTGAGTCCCACAGACGATATAGGGAGATAAAGAAATATAAGCAGTGTGGAGAGTCAGCGCCTATTGGGTTTACTTGACATCACGTACATGATTTCATCACGTATCTGAGAAGACCTCCTAGAGGTACGCCTGCAAGTTTACGAAAATGAAAAAAACCCGCCCCACCACGGAAAGCCTGTGCCCCAACGTACCCAGACAGCAGTCTGCTTCTCATCAAGTGGAGAGCCAGCGCCTATTGGGTATACTTGACCGCACGTACAGGACTTCATCGCGTGTCCACACGTATCTGAGAAACCCTCCCTAGAGATACGTTTGCAAGTTTACCCAGAATGGAACAAATCCGCCTCCACCACGGAAAGCCTGCGCCCCAGCAGACCCAGACAACAGTCTGCTTCTCATCCACGTCAAGACAGCTTTTTCAATAATCATTATGCGAGATTGTGATATGCCCCGCAATATGACGTATCGCACAGTGTGCGGCTATCTAAACAAAAGCCAGCAGCTCCCTCCTCCACCTTCGGCTGAAATTAGTCCCGAGTGTCTGTCGGTTTATATAGGGTCATGATTTACAGCAGCGGTCTAGAATAAAACTTATCATCACTTGTGTGATAAGTGCCCAAAGCAATGCTTGTCAAGATGAATTTTCCTTTCATTTAATATTAATGATCCTGCTTTATATTTGGGCACGTGACCTAAATAACGCGAATTGAATTTTTGATTTTGAAACTCGCATATATTGTCAAATTCCCACGTTGGCTAGGTCATGTTGTTCGAATGAAAAAGCCGCAGCTAAAAACAAATTTGCATATCAGCTTGATGGTATACGCAACAGAGGAAGGCTAAAGCTCCGATGGAAAAACGATCGAAGCGTTTGAAAATCTACTCGAAGTCCGGCTAGTAGAACAAGCCAACAAAGTAAGTAGCTCGCATCCATTGCGTTAATATAGGTATTTGCTGGCAAAGAATTGTATTATTCGTACGATTTAGAAGACGTGCGACGAGCTCCATACCACTTATCTTTTATTCTTCATTATTGACATTGTAACATTATTATGGATTGGGATACCGTCTCATATATTTATTCAACTGTTTGTAATTTAGTTCTTTGCCAGGAGTGATTATGCCTTTATTAATCGTTTCCTTGGCAGCCGTCTTTCGGTCCATGTATACCTTGTAGCATTTCTTAAACTGCGATATTTCCTTATTACACATTTTTTCTGCAAAATCGTTATCCTTCAAGCAGGCGAATAGAACGGTCATTTCTTGAAGACAAGCTACATCGGACCCGGAGTCAGCCTTGCCACTGACTGTATTCTTTAGACGTAAAGGTAAAATTTCCTGAAAAGGCACACTCGCCTCACTTTGAGGTGTGCGAGCCTTTTTAGCCATATACACAGCTGTGGGGATACGCATTCTGCAAAGGAATTTTGGCGTTATTTAAAATTATACTAATTTTGATAGAAGTTTATTTCATAAGAAGTACCTGAACAATTCTAATTATGAAAATTTAGTGAAATGCTGGAAATGAAAATCTCTTGCGGTTTGTTACGAAAGTCTGAGCACAGCTGATAGTGTTTTGGATTAGTTAACAACTCTGTTAAAGAATGTTGCCAGACTATCGGTTAGTCAGTCGTGGTACAACATGAAGGTATTTCTAGTTCACAACACTGCACGGGATAACTATGAACACCACAGAGCAGTGTAAACGGGGTTTACGGGTTGGTACTCCATTCGGCTTTTTATGTGAACAACTCTCAAACTTCATGTAAAAAATCCGGATTTAATGCTCTAACGAACTGATTTCATGAAAGGAAAACAGCAAGGTGGTTTTAAAAAGTTGGTGTCACACGAACAGCACACGCACACAAATTTCTTTGTGTTTGTTGGCAAAACGTCGATCAGCTTGATGGCAAGATGGCAGATTGCACCACGTGATTTGTGGTTGTTATACAATTGATACCACCTTTAATTGTTTCGCAGATGATCGAGCCATTAAATCCGGATTTAAAGAGCAGCGTAAACGGGGTTTTTAAAACGAGCGCTTAAAAAATGAATCCTAGTGTAATATTTATGTAAGATGGAGTTAACAAACAAAAATGATGTTAGCAATAGTTTCAAGTGTTGCCACTATAAGAGCATTTTGCCATTTCTGCTGCGAATTCTATTCTGCTTTCGGAATAGGTGCAGAAATTTTCAATTGTTTCGCGAGCGAAATTTGACAGCACTCCAATAATTTTGTTTCCATAACACAACACGTTTATTTATCTGCACTTATTGTTTTCCTTATTGTATATACTTTTTCTCACATAGATAAAGAAAAACGAACCACTGAAATCAATAAAACAAACAAAAATGATGCCGCCAATAGTTTTAAGTGTTGCCACTATAATAGTTTTATGCCATATTTCTCGCTATAAGCAGAGTATTACTTTTCCGTCTATTTTTAGCCAACGTTTTGCCGACTTTTTTATGTGGAATTTGACAGCATTCCGCCTAAAAATCCGAACAGAATACTCAGCTTATGGTTGTTATTCTATTCTGCTTTCAGAATAGCCGCTAAAAATTTTTAATTGTTTCGCAAGCAGAATTTGACGGCAATCAAATGTTTTTGTTTCCATACCAAATCACATTTGTTTATCTGGACTTTTTGTTTTCTCCTATTTATATATTTTTTCTCAAATATATAAAGAAAAACGAACCACTGAAAACAATAAAATAAACTAAAATGATGCCGCCAATAGTTTCAAGTGTTGCCACTATTATAGTTTTTGCCATTTTCCTCCTTATAAACAGAGTACTACTTTTCCGTCGATTTTCAGCCAACGTTTCGCCGACGTTTTTTTATATGGAGTTTGACAGCATTCCGCTCGAAATACTGAACAGAATATTCAGCTTATGGCGGTGGATTTAATCCACTGAAAGTTGACTTCGACTTTTGCACAAAAAAAGTATCGATTACATCGCATCGATTGGTCACTTGCAGTTTGTGGAAGAGAGGGGAAGACTGCGGAGTGAAGGGGGTGCCGTGTTTTTTCCCTCCCTTTCACTCCGCAGCAGCTTTCCCCTCTCATCCATAAACTCCAAGAAGAAGAAGAATAATCAAAGAAGAAGAAGACCCACTACCGAGCAGTGTCATCCACATTTGTGTACATCATTTAATCCAATGAAAAAAATAAAATGAAAAAAGAGTCTGTTTTTACACGCATAAATTTGATCCATTCGTGTTATTGTTGTTTAATAGATTTTATTTAATTGTTAAGTGTAAACGTTAATTCACAATGAGCGCCCAAGAATCCAATATTAGTACTTCATCTACCAGCGCTGCAACCCAAAATACTGTGGGAAATAGTCCCACATCAAAACGTCAACTGTCCAGATTTCATCCGTATCATGGGGCAAATATCATTCTTTGTGATGATAATACCGTAGCATTCCGTAAAGCAAGTTTTGCTGATGCAGTTACATTTTCCGAGAAGCCACTACAGATGGGTGAAATATTTTTGGTGGAAATTGAGAAAAATGAACGCGGTTGGTCTGGTCACATGCGTCTTGGGTTGACGCAACTGGTTCCCGATGTCTTGGGATCAATGGAAGACGGTTTGCCACAATTCGCATTGCCGGATTTGGCAAATTTGGGTACCTGTTGGATTTATCCAATTTCGAAATTTGAATCGCATACACTAGCACCAAGATCAAGTGTGGGTGATGTTGGTGGAGGTGGGGGAATTGGAGATGGTGGCGGCATGTCAGATACAACAAACGATGGACAACCATCAACAAGTTCAGCGGGTGCCGTTAAAAGTAAGTATACAAAAACAGACCCTTTGGTTTACTGAAATCAGAATCTTTGTAACAAATTTGCCTTAATATCAGTAAAAGAATAATTTTAGAGCTCACCCGTGATTTAAAAATGCAAAATTGTAGGTATCGAGGTTTATTTTTATACCCTCTACCATAGGATGGGGGTATACTCATTTCGTCATTCTGTTTGTAACTCCTCGAAATATTCGTCTAAGACGTCGTCATGACATTTTATGTCGATCTAGCCGTCTATCCGTCCGTCTATCTGTCGAAAGCACGCTAACTTTCGAAGGAGTAAAGTTACGCGCTTGAAATTTTGCGCCCACACTTCTTATTGGTGTAGGTCGGTTGGAATTGTAAATGGGCTATATCGGTCCATGTTTTGATATAGCTGCCGCATAAACCGATCTTGAATTTTGACTTCTTGACCCACTAGAGACCACAATTCTTATCCGATTTGGCTAAAATCTTGAATGAGGTGTTTTATTATTACTTCATCATTATCACTTCAACATCAACAACTGTGTTGAGTATGTTTGAAATCGGTCCGTAACCTTATATAGCTGTCATATAAACCTATCTGGGGTCTTCTTGAGCGGCTAGAGGGCGCATTTCCCACCCGATTTGGCTGAAATTTTGCACGATGGTTTAAGTTATGACTTCGAACAACTGTGCTAATTATGGTTTATATCGGTCCATAACCTGATATCGCCGCCATGTAAACCGATCTTGAATTTTGACTTCTTGAGCAACTATAGGGCGCAATTCTAATCCGATTAGGTTGAAATTTCGCTTGCTTTTTTTGTTATAACCTTTAACAACTGTGCCAAATATGGTTCAAATCGATCCATAACCTAATATAGCTGTCATATAAATCGATCTGGGATCTTGATCTAAAAAGAGATATCGGGAAAAGGATTCGGCAAATGCGATCTATAGTGGAGGGTATATAAGATTCGGCACGGCCGAACTTAGCACGCTTTTATTGGTTAAATATTGATTCACTCGTTAATGCCTTTTGTTTGATAACCATTGTACGTAGGTTGGGAAGTTCAAAATTTTCAAGACCTCGTGCTTCCCCAGTAATTGCCTTAAGGATTAACCGACATAGTGGCATGGGGCGGATTAATATCTGCACCCTCTTTTGAACCTAACCTAACCGACAATTTCACCAGTTGAAAAACAAATGGTATTTGTTCTGTTCTGTTTATTCCAAATATCTGTATTTTTAATTTAGCCTATGTCTCATTTATGTAACGGCGTTATAAAAAAATCTCTGTTATATTTAAATGAGCCAAAGCTTTTTAAATAGGTTTTATTGTCTTCGGCCACTATGTGCCCCCCTAAACTAAGCTCAAGCCTAACTACTAATTATTTTTGGAAATTTTTTGTTTGTTTCTCTTTCGAGACGAGCCCAATGACCTCCGACCTCTGCAAATGGAAAAGGAAAGCCAAAGATAGCAACACACACCAACCACTATGGGACGCGTTTCGTCCTTGGTTAGAAGACTTTTCAACCACATTAGGTGTGATGGCTTCAAGGGCCGTGCGTTGGTATGTTGTATCTATGATACGAAAACGCATCTATGATACAATTACCACATTAACCAAGCTCGACAACCCTGCTTATTAGCTGTACTTTTCCCAATGCGTGCATTTTTGTGTAATGACAGACATTCTGTCTGTGGTAAATTACACTTCTTCCGTACTACACATGATTTTTGTTCATCTGTTGGAAGTTGTATTGATGGCTTCGAACGCTAAGACAATGGCAATAGCTCTCGTTGCTGTTGCTCCCTGTGCCCAGGTTCGAATCCTTGCCGGGCTCTGCCGAATCTTTAATTTTTTCAAGTTTTTTTTGCCTGTTAGGGCGAGATCAATAAATTTTACAATTTTCATGGAATTTTTTTTTGAAAATTATAATTCTTAGGAAATTTCACTGCCTCTGAAATATGTAAACATTTCTTTGTTTTAGGCAGCATTTTAGGCGAATCCATGTATGTACGCACACCAAGAGGCATGATTCCTAAACGTTTGTTAAGACCTTCAGCTGCCGATGGCATATTGCTGACCGATAAAGGATCACGCATTGGCGTTGTATTCATACCAACCGAAAATGACAAAACAAAAGGGGAAATGCACTTCATTATAAATGGTATTGATCAGGGGCCTTGCACCAAGGATATACCATTGGATAAAGCTCCTCCTTTGCATGTGGTCATAGATGTGTATGGTACAACAAAACAAATACGTATCATACAACTGTATGGCAGTAAGTAAAGAACCAACGTTTGGGAAGAATTTATAATAATGTCCCATATTTTTTGTTCTTTCAGTTGTTTCCCTGCAAAATGCTTGCCGTGATGCTATTCTCCTGAATATGAAGCCGCAAAATATTGACAAATTGCCATTGCCAGAACGTCTAAAGAATTTCCTTAAAGGTCAAGACTAGGTCAGTGTATAAATCTTATGTTTATACTAAACAAAGGAAGAAAAATATTAAACTGATAACACAAAACAATAAAGTTACAAAATGCAAAAAATAGGAAATATAAAAACAGCACACCTTAAAAATGGTATAAAACTAAATTAAAAATTTCCTTATTAGTTCTAAAATAAGTTATGAAACTCCTTTTAATAAAAAAAACAAAGACTTTTTCCTCTTCCTACTACCTATGTTATATAATTAATTATCTATAATTCGCACAAACTAAAAACAATTCATCATTTTAAGTTTAATTCTAGAAATTGTAAACTCAACCAACTACAAAATGTATTATTTACTTATGTTTTTTTTTTTTTAAATAATTTCATAATCGCACTTGCAATAAAAACAAGCACATAGGTTAGCACACAGAGATTGCTAAGTGCATGTTCGGCTTGTTTAAAGCAAAAAGAAAACTTCGTTTTAAAGTTAATGGATACGAATTAACATTTGTTGTTGCTAGGCTATAATAAAAAAAGTAGCATGTTAAACAGGTGTTTAATAACGATAACGTTGAATGGACAAATGAACAATTAATTTTGTTTAAAAACCAAATGTTACAACAAACAAGCAACCAATAAAGAGGATGCCACCATTGTTTTGTTATGCATATATACCATTAATCCATATTACTACATGGCCGTTTAAGCATTTAAGGTGGTAATTGTTTGTTTCTCTTTATTTGAAATGAAGGATGTATGTTACCACAAACAATTATTAAATTGTAAAATTTATGAAAACTAAAATGAGAAATTAGAATGATAGGATTTATCTAAAACTAAGTTTGTATGGCCAATTAAGAATTATGTACTGTATAACTTCTTTAGAATCTCCCTTCTTTACTTTTGTTCATTTTGAACTTTTCCTTTACATAATATTTTAATTGAATAATTTTGTACGTATTTGTAAGACTATTAGAATGTACATTCCATTACAATTATAATTTTATATTCTTACTTTTCCGAGAAAACAAAACAACAAAAATATATACACATATTATTAATATACAAAACATGTTCATTTATTATATCTTCGATAAAAGTCCTCTCACATTGGGATGTTTGTATGCAGATGTCATTTTAAATTTACCTTCGACAATGATTTCGCAACAATGTTTTAAGCCGGTTTTTTGAAGGTGTTTGACTTTTATGCCAGCTGCTTGTGATTACATCATTGGTTCAACGCAGAGTGATTTCAATTTGTAGGCCATTGAACTGATTTGAATTGCATTTTAACATTTCCAAGTTAGGGGCACTAACTCCTAGGTCGTTCAACTCAAACTTTTTGTTTATCCAAACAGGTTTCAAAAGAATAAACTCAAAAATACAAATCTACAAACAGATGTTTAAAACGCAGCCGAAAGATCCTTTCGAACATTTTTATAAAAGGTGATAGTAAATATCAGCAGTCATCGCTAGTTAGCATAGGCTGGTATCTATATACGCTTTCGATCAAAATAACTTGGCTCAAATACCGGCTTGTTCAATCCCATGCCAGCTGGTTGTGCCCACCGGATTGACCCGATGGGACTCCTCATCGGCAAGGGCTGCCGCCTCAGTGTACGTGTTCGTCTTTTTTTGTCATGGGAGAGGCACATTCCGGAAAGCCTTCTCCGCACGCTTCTGGTCCGTGCAGGGATTGAAAAGAACCCCGGACCCTGGTTCTGTTCGGTTTGCCAGAACCGCCTCCACCATCGGTCGGTGTGGGTGAGGTGTAACCGGTGCATGGAGTGGGTACATTTCCGATATTGCTTTGGCCTCACTTCACTACGGGAGCATAGTCATACTGGATATGTTGCAAGGTGCTGTGCGAATATAAACATCAGTGGGTAAGAAGCAGACTATGTGACCCCCAGGCCTCTTCTGTGCGCTAATATACGCAACGGCAGCATGTCAGCCTCAATATTGCCAGGCCAGTGTATCATTTTTGCAACTAAGCTGCAATGGTCTCCGTGGCAAGATCGATGAGATTGTGCATTTTATGAGTCGGAAGAGCGATCTAGGAGACAAAGCTGACCAACACCTGCAGCTTGCACAGTTGTCACGGATACAATGTGCTAATGTGTGTGTAAGGATCGCTCAAGGAATGAAGGTGGGGGATTGGCCTTCGTGATACACCATTCCGTGCAATATGGACCCATCACGCCCACGCCTGACGCTAGTGACCCCTACATGGAATGCATGGAAATAGCAGTCAGGTTCGGTACTGGCGAGATAGAGCTATACAACGTGTATGCACCGCCGGTTGGTAGCTGTGTCCCAATTAATGACCATCTTACAACCCTGACATAAGTGGATTACTATCTGGCCATAATCGTCTGGTTCTAGGAGACTTTAATGCGCATCACACTTCATGGCATTCTCCCCTTGGCAACGACCAGCGTGGCAGAGCAGATGGAAAGTTCAGCAGCTCGCCAGACATTTCCATTGCATCCCCTGATCTCCTGAGTGATGTATCGTGGCAAGCCGTCATTTCTTTGGGGTCAGACCACCTCCCCATAATTCTCACCATCGACCGACCACCCGACTTCATAACCTCTGAGCGCCGGACTTTTATCAATCAGAAGAAGGCCGATTGGGCTGGCTTCAGATAGTATACCAATCGACGCTTCAGTGAACTGTCACCCCCCTCCGATGTGCTAGTGGCCGAGAGAAAATTCGGAAAGATCATTAACCCAACAGCCGCTCGCTTTATACCAGCCGGTCGAATACCCTAAGTACGGCACAATTTCCCGGCCTAAGCAGTGGTACTCGCAGATGAGCGTGATGGGACTCGTTCTATGGACCCCACTAACTCGATAATCAGTGAATTAATCTGGAAACGAACAGGATAGTCAACGAACATAAGCGTAATTTGTGGCTGGAACACTTGAAGCAATGTAACTTAGGCACCGGTTTAGGCAAGCTGTGGTCTACCGTTAAGTCACTCTCAAACCCCGGTAGACGGGATGACAGGACCTCAGTCACTTTTGGCGAAGTAACCGTGACTGATCCGAAGAGATGCGCCCGGTTGTTCAACTGTCAATTTATTGTGCATACCGAGAGTGACAGGGCAAGGAGAAGAGCCATTCGCCGTATCCGTGGTCTCCGAGCCGATGGACAGCCATCACAATTTACCGTGGGCAATCCCTTGGCAGCCGGTTGTACGTACCGGATTGACCCGATATAGTTTTTAATCGGCAAGCCGCCTATACCGCCTCATTGTATAATACACTGCTACAACAACAACCGTGGGCGAAGTTACGAATGTCGTCCCTGGCGCCAAATCATCCAAGGCGTTGGGCACGACGAAATCTCTACATTGATGTTGAATAATCTGGATTTACCTGGAGTTGAGTACCTTACTTCTGTTCTCAACCTGTCTTTGAACACTCTTATAGTTCCCGATGTCTGGAAAATGGGCAGAGTGATCCCGCTACTGAAGCCTGGAAAGGACTCGAGTTTCGGGGAGTCGTACAGACCGATTTTCCTTCTCTCACCAGCAGCAAAGACGCTAGAGGCATTACTCCTCTCGAGTCTCGTAGGAGAATTTCCATTCGCCGAGCATCAACATGGATTTCGAAGACTGCATAGCACAACAACAGCTTTGCACAGCACTCTTTTGCCGTGGCTTCGATCAGCCCAGGCCATGTGATAGGACGGTCCTCGTGGCACTGGACCTATCGAAGGCATTCGACACGGTCAGCCATGCCCATTTTTTTTTGAGGACATCGCCAACACGTCCCTCCAGCCAGGCTTGAAACGCTGGGTCGCGAATTATCTGTGTGGTCGCCAGTCATTTGTGGAATTTAGGGATGAGAAGCCGAAGCACCGTAGAGTGAAACAGGGAGTTCCCCAAGGTGGGGTGATATTTGTGGCACTGTTTAACCTCTACCTATCCTCCATTCCACGCCGTCCAGGCGACATAGAGATCGTATCATATGCGGACGATTGTATAATCATGGCATCAGGCCCCCCACCCATTGTTGACTTCCGCGATAGGTTGAACGTCTACCTTAACGAACTTGCCTCATATTTCTCTGCAATCTGAAGATATATACCACCAAATCTTCAGCCACATTGTTCACTACAAATACGCGTGATGTGAATACTGAGCTGACTGTGATGGTCGATGGAGAAATGATTCCGACTATCAAATGTCCCAAAATACTTGGCGTCACATTTGACAGCTCCTATACATTCTCCCCACATCCCACAGCAATCTGCGATAAAGTCAAGGTCCTCAAGTCACTTGCTGGCAGCACTTGGGGTCCAGACAAAGAAACCTTGTTGACCACGTACAAAGCAATTGGTCGTTCTGTTGTAAGTTATGCAGCGTCAGTGTGGTCTCGTCAGCTATGTGACACGCAGTGGAATGATATTCAGATCTGTCAGAATGCTGCCCTCCGAACTGCGACGGGCTGTCTGCTCCGTTGACATGTGGACCACCTCCATCAGGAGACAAAGATCCTACTAGTGCGAAGATATAGGGTGTTATCGTAGAGACCATCCAAATCATCATCTTGTGGATAGATATCCATTGCCCAGAAGCCTTAAGCTACATGATCTAGAGCGTGAGGTTAATCGCCACAAGAGAGAACCTCTACATCAAAGGCATATCAAGCAGGTCTAGACAACATTTATGCAGACACGGTAGCCGTTGCGGTAAATGGCTACCGGGTGAATGTAGTTCTTGCACCAGAAGAAATTGACTTCCCCCAGCAAGCCAGAGTAGTTCCGGCTCAATAATGTTTCGGCAAATTCAGCCGCCTCAACTCCTACAGAGCAAGGTTTGATGCCGACGTGCAAGATGTATGTCCCGATTGTAAACAGGGACCGCACGATACACGTCACCTGTTTAACTGCCCAGCCAGAATCACTCGACTTGGGTCTGTGGACCCACCCCATCTTAGTCGCAGAGTTTCTGGGTCTTGACACTTAACAGAATCAAGCAGACGAAAGATAGAACACAACAAACTGCGACAACAACAACAACATGAACTCAAAAATTTATGTTCTTATCAAGTAACAACCCCGACCAATTAAACTCATCAACAGAGCTAACCGCATTGTTTTCCAAAAAAAACATTAAGTACAAACACATGATTTCCAAACAACAAGGCTTTAGTATTAAGCGGGTTAATCTAGTCCATCGACTACCTTGGCCCAAACAACGATCAATCCCCATCTCCAATGTATCAGCACAATCACGTTGGCCATTAAAAAGAAGCAGAACATCATCTGCCTGTGGGAAGCCTGGTGCCGCCAGGCTTCTCACTATGACTACACTCGATACCGCCGATTGCAGCTATTATGGAGCATTCCACTATCCCCACTCTGAGGACCCCTCCGTTGGTACTCACCTAAGCTTCTCGTGATGATGACGAACACCAAAAATATGGATTTCAGAGTTCCATCCCGGTAAGACTGTAATTTTTGTGCTGCCCCATACTCCACGATCCGGTACGCGATTCCTGTACATATCACCGAAAAGCTCGCTCATAGAGGGATTTGGCCTCTTGTGGCGTCCTTCCATGATCTCACCCATTGAAGTTCGGTAACTTCTCCCCAAAGAGGTATTACCCTGCGGCACGCTGTTCAAACTCGGCTATAAAACTGAGGCCCTTTATCATTGAACTTAAACTTGAATCGGACAGCACTCAGTGATATGAGATAAGTTTGCCCCTCTACTGCCCCATAACTGACTTGTGACGATTAACTTTTTCCCAAGATTATTTGAGGATAGGAGTTGAGGTGGCCACCGTGCTGCAGAGGTTAACATGTGCGTCTAAGACGCCAAACGCCTGGGTTCAATTCCAGGCGTGAACAGCAACAATATTTTCAGCGGTGGTTTTAAAACTTCTCTATCAAGTGATGTCGCTATCCGGCTCGCCGTTCGGACTCGGCATAAAAAAGAAGGCCCTTATCATTGAGATTAAACTTTAATCGGACTGTACTCATTAATATGAGAGAAGAATCCCCTGTTCCTTAATGGAATGTTCATGGGAAATTTATTTAGGATTCGAGTTTGAAGTTTACTAAAACAGCTCTGTCTTTAAGCATTTTGTACCCATTTGGGTTTAATGCGCTTAGGCCTTTCCTACCAACTATTAATATCATAGATTATAATTGGACGCATGATAGCAGTTTATAGTACAGCCTAAGCCCCTAACTTTTCTTGCGGAGCCTTTTCACGAGTATATGACATTAGACCCCTCTTCGCCATTTCCTCAGACCTGCTTTTCCAGTTTTGCCTCTTCACCCCATTCACATCAGTAGAACAAAATAAAAGATGGAAGGAAAACCAGCGCACAAAAAGAAAACGAAGAATAACGAAAGAGTGTCCTCGAACGAAGTGTTTGCCCATAATCCTATATTTTCTACACGCAATTACGGGGCACCACAGACCACTTTCTCCTTTGTTCAGCCTGTCGTCAGAAATCTGATGTTGTCATATCGGTCTGGACTCTTACTAGCAATTCGAGATCAGAGGTACTTCAACTCCAAGATAGGCGACGCCCTATCCAGTGTAAAACTCGGCCACGGGGCTTGTGCTTACCTGAAACACCTCATTTTCTATTCCTGGCTAGGCCGTCGGCAGCGTTGTTCCCCGCCACTCACTGATGGCTCAGAATTGAGCAGAATCTGATAGCCACATGATCCGAAGAAACTCCATGCACAGTCTCGACCTCACATGGCCCGATTTCAGAGCGGCCTGACTGTCCATGTGTATTGTAATAGTTTGATGCATGACAACGTTTCCAGAGACTTCAGTGCCATGAAGATCTTCGCCTCAATGACGGTACATCTGCCTCAAAACCTTTACGATTAGCCAATTCCAAGAAAATCCATGAAGACTTCAGGCCCGTTGCCGGATCCAATGTAGACATATCCAGCCCGTAAACAAGAAAGGACTGCCTAGTACATAATACATCTTGCCGCATTTAGCATGCCACCACCGGTTTCCGAAGAATGGGTATAGATCGAGTAACGCCAGATTCACACCCAATCGCAATAATTTGAAGGTTCATATCTTTAATTTTTCTATGAACCTCCCGTTACTGTGTTTACACTTTCGATTCGAAACCTGGGTGACACTGCCCCATAAAATACCTCAAACAGACCAAAGAATACAAGTAGTGTGTAAATGATTTCCAACCCTGCCAATGTTAGGGGCATATAAAACTGAATTACACTTAAATAAAATATATAAAAATAAAAAAAATGTTTAATAAAGACTTTTCGGATAGGTACATTTCGCATACCGTTTTCTTATTAGAAGGTATGTACATTTTATTTCTCGATATTTACTTAAAGCTGATAAAAAAAAAATAAAATCTATTTGTTATCTATAACAAAATAATAAAATTTAACTTGTTGTTGAATATAAGAATTATTTTAATTCTTCTTTAGTTTGCCCATTTGCTTAGACTTTTGTTTAAGTTTATTTTGTTTAATAGGTTTGCCTTCCAGCAAAGAGGAAGAGTCGTGGTCGATATCTTTTGAGGTCGAATTTTTATTTTGTGAAGCTAAAAAGTGACCATTTGTTGTTTGGTCTTTTTTTAATTTCTTTTTATTCTGTGGTTTCTGTTCTGATGGTTTGCCGCTTTGTTGATTTTTTTCCTTAGGTGTTTCGACAGGTTGTTTTTTTCCAGACTTTTGTTGTTTATTCTTCTCTGCCAATACTTTCTTCTCATTTGGCAGCTTTTGTTTTTCCTGGTGTTGCTGCTTATTCTCCGTCTGATTTTTATTCTTTAATTGTTTTTCTGACGGCTTTTGTTTATCGCCAACAAGAACCTTTTCTACTGATTTTAATTTCCCTTTTTCCGTTGAAATTGCCTCTGTACTGTTGTCTTTGCCTTTACCGTCTTTCTTTTGTTGCTCCTGTACTGGCGATTCGTTCTTCTTTTTCGGCACTTTAACAGGCGGTTCAAATACCTTGGCTATGTATTTAGTTTTGCTTTGCTCCAATTTCTGTTTCTTTGCGGCTAAATCGTAGTCACTTAGTACAGGTTTGCCCGCCCGTTTGCCGGATTTTTTGTTCTTGCCATCCTCATTTTCCTGATCGTCAGCATTTAGAAGTGTGACATTATCCTCGTTTGCCGTAGCAATGCCATCGTCTAGTTGTTTCTCATCTTCTTCTTGTTGCTCCTTGCTTACTGGTATTGTGTTGGAGAACTTCTTAAGCTTGGCAACAAAGAAACCATCCATATTGTGAGTATGTGGATAGTAACGCCTAGTCAAATTTAAAGATGGATGGAAACGATATTGGCGATATTTGGTGAAGCCTTCGACGCCAAAATCGAGGCCAGTGGGTACCAATTTCACATTACGTTTCTTTAGCACGTAATCAATTACCCACTCATTCTCCTCGGGCAACACGGAACATGTTGAATAAACTATATAACCGCCCGATGATGATTTTGCGTCTGTGCAATCAATGGCGGTGAGCAAAAGTTTTCGCTGCAAATTATAGCATCTCTGTACATCTACGGCACACTTGGTAGTTTTGACACTCGGATCTTTTGACACAACACCTGTACCAGTACAGGGAGCATCCAAAAGTATTCTATCGAACCCTGTCATTATTTGTCTAAATTTGGCACCGTCTTCGCAAGAGACTATGGAATTTACAACGCCCAGTCGATGGAAATTTGCCACAACGGCTTTAATGCGATCTTTGTTGGCGTCGTTGGCAAATAATACACCCGTATTTTTCATAACCGCTGCTATATGGGAGCCCTTACCGCCGGGCGCTGAACACATGTCAAGAATTCTTTCATTTTCTTGTGGGGCCAATGCCATTACTGGCAGCATGGACGAGGCTCCTTGAATCATATAATGACCAGCCAGATATTCGGGTGTAGCGCCCAATGGAACCTGTGAGCTATAAATGACCAAACCTACTTTTGTCCACTTCCCTAGGGGATCCAAGTTGACACCTCGATTAATAAGGGCAGCTGCCAAATCCCTTCTCCTCGTTTTTAGGGTGTTTGTCCTAATAGTAAGGGGTCGAGCAACTTCGGAGGCCTCAAGATATTCCATAAGCTCAGACAAAGGAAACATGTCCATTAATTTTCCCATTAAGAAGTCATTGTAGCTATAGTACATGCATAAATCTTTGCGCAGCAAGTCCATGTAATCGCTTCTAGGTCTATCTGGATGGCGGTATTTATTAAAGTCCGATAAAACTAGAGTCACGTCCTTAATACGTTGTTGCACTTCCTGCAATGTTATCTCCTTTTCTTCATCTTCTTCTGGGAATTGAAAAATTTCCTGTTGGTCAACGGACATTTGCATTTCTTCGGCAGCCAACTTGGCTTCCTTAGCTTCACGTTTCTTTAATTTTTTATTGGCTTTTTCGATTGGTAGCAAATCTTCATCATCATCATCCATTTCGTTGTCGTCACTGTCGTCCTCCTCTTCATTATTTTCATTGTCGGAAACATCAAAGTCATCATCCGAATTTTCTTCTTCATCATCGTCAGATAAATCATCCAATTTTCCTAATTTAACGTGTTGCTCGTCCTCAGATTCATCTCCTTCTATGCCTTCATCATCACTTTCTTCTACTTTTTCATCATCATCCTCACTTTCTTCAACTTCATCATCATTATCCCCACTTTCTTCTTCATCATCATCACTGTCCTCAGGATCATCATCGTCCTCATCTTCCTCTTCTTCAACAATTTTTTGTTTTTTATTCCCCTTTGCTTGCTTGGGTTTTAACCATTCCTGATTTTCATCCGTAAAACCTTTAGCACCTTTGCCATTTTTCTTCGAGCCCTTGGGATGGACTGTTTGCTCTTCTTCAGATTCATCGGTCTCTTCCGCATTGTCATTACCATTCAATATTTGCTGCTCCTGCTCCTCTTCTTCACTGTCGCTGTTGTATTCCTTTTGCTTACGGCTTTGGAGTTTCTTTTCCTTTGACAGCTTCTGTTTTTCCTTTATCAGTTTTTTGGTTTTTTCTCTCTTGGCCAATCGCTGTTTCTGACGATGGGACAACGTTTTTTGCTCTTCCTCCATTGGAGCTTTGGGGGAAAACACACAGTTTTACTTAGAAATGTGAGATGAACACAGGCTTAAATCACTTACCAAATGACTTTTTGGGAAAAGTTGGCGCTCCTTGTTTGCGCGCCTTACGTCCGGGCCCCTTTTTAACCTTCTCACTGTATTCAGCTTTGCGACCCATTTCGGTTCAAATGTATTTTAAAAAATTGCTTTAAATAAATTCTAAATTAAATTAAAATTCTAAAAATTAGCGTTCATCAATGAAAGAAATGCACGTGGAGCAAAGAGAAACTCAAAATAGCAACACCACATCAAATGTCAAAAGAAAATGAGATAAGTCGTCTTTGACATAAGTATCTAAATTCACGCATGCCGTTTAGCGTATGGCGAAAAATGAAGTATTTTCTCGACACACTAGATGTAAGATCAATCATTTACACTAGTTCCCATAGTTATTCTCACCTAGAAAAAAAAAATTTTGAAAAAGTGGTTGACAATAATATACAAATATTTGTGAAACAGATAATTACAACCGATTAATCGTGATTTGCGCATTCACTACCAAAATAAAACAAGGCAAATAATTGCAAAAATGCAATTTTGCCCATTCCATTAAGGAACAGAGGAAAACTTCCCACATATTACTGAGTGCTGTCCGATTCAGGTTTAAGCTCAATGATAAAGGGCCTCCTTTTTATAGGCGAGTCCGAACGGCGTGTCGCAGAGCGACACCCCTTTGAGAGAAAGTTTTTACATGGCAAAGTACCTCACAAATGTCGCCAGGGGATAATTACAGCTGAAATGTTTTTCTCTGATGTTCTCGCCAGGATTCGAACCCAGGTGTTCAGCGTCAAAAGCGGACCTGCTAACCTCTGAGCTACGGTGGCCTCCGGTGGCAAATAATTGCACTGTTTTATTTTCATACTATCGAGTGCAAGTCAGATGTACTATATGAAATTTCAGTTCAATGTTGTTGTAGCCACATACTTACATGTGGTGGAAGGAATCCCTGGCAAGCCCTTTCCAAAGGCCCATGGCAATAACAACCTTTATATTATGCTGTACTATACAAGAGAAATCATGATTTTTCAGTTATCATCATCTATTTAAACATAGTATAGATAGCTGTCCAGCACATCTTTGGACTGAAATTCTATCCAGTACATCTGACTTGCACTCACGGATGCCAACTTAGCGCTTTTCGCACAACATTTATTGATTATTAGATCACGCAAAACACGAAAAAATTACACCTAGTGCCAAACGAAAAAAAGGACGAAGTGAACTCCTTTCGCATTTTTAGTTAGTGCATTTTAGAAATTTTAATTTAACTCTGTGTGTTTTGTAATGGTGCACCTTATAGGAGTTTATTCATTCAACAACAGAACATAATTCTTATAAGGCTAAATGCTCCATAAATGTCGCTAGCATTGGTGAGGGGTAAATCACTGCAGACAATTTTTTGTGTGTTCATTCCCGGATTGATCCCACGAGTTCTGATGGATCTACTAACAGCTGATACTTTACGTTTATTTGTGCGTTGTGACTTTCTTGATTTTTGGATTCCTTCAAAAGCAAATATTTTCTTCCAATATTTTTTGGCTAAAGCCTAGTACTGGCTTCATTCGTAGCGAAATTGCATATTAATATATTTCGAAATCCGAGAGACTCTTTTCCTTGCCAGAACACAAACAAAAGTCAAACAACAACACACAACAAAGACAACAGAGTTTTTTGGTGCGAAAAGCACTAAATTTGTGAGCATTTAATTACATTGGCAATTAATTGAAGCGAAATTTGTATTGGCGCAGTGGCATGTCGGCTCTACTTTGCTTATAGAACTCAGTACCACTTCTACGGAATGTGTTCGCATTTTCTACGTTACCATTTTTTACAATACTTTTTTACATCTGTTCGGACGAGAAATCGAAATGAGTACTAGGCTTAACACCATGGCGAAACAATTAAAGGTGGTCTCATTTGTACAACAACCACAAATCATATGGTGCAATCCGCCATCTTGCCATCAAGCTGATTGTTATTTGCCAACACATCCAAACAATTTTGTGTGCGTGTGTGTATACGTGTGCGTGCAAGAGCGGAGAATATGCGAGAAAGAAGATAACAACAAAGAGAATGCAAACAAAAATCTGACAGCTTAATACTGTCAAACCACCTTTTTGAATCCGCCTTGGCTTAACACTATATATCAATTTAAATAAATTTTCTAGAAATTGAACTTAATGTTGTTTTATTCTTTTTCTACAAATTTAACTCTTTTTTACACTTTTCGCTGGTATCTTATTGACCTCTCTGACCGAACTGGAAGGAACTAAAAAAAAGATTACAAAATAGATTACAGCAGTTTCGAAATAACCCACATTATCAAAAGCTTTTCAAAAATTTCTTCTCATATAATTCTTGAGTCGCCACATGTAAACCGGTACAAATGTATCAGCGATTTTTTTTGACAGTCCTTGTGGCTTGTGTCAAACTTTATGAAGATGCCTTGTAGAACAAGAATCAAAACAAGAGAGTTTGTCAGTTGTCAGTTTTTCTATTGATTTTTGAATGATTTCGTGGTATTATGGATTGATAATCCAATAACTAGCCCCTGTCTAGTC
Organism: Stomoxys calcitrans; assembly: GCF_963082655.1. NCBI lineage: Eukaryota > Metazoa > Arthropoda > Insecta > Diptera > Muscidae > Stomoxys > Stomoxys calcitrans. Next base: position 81,369,926 of record NC_081556.1, read on the forward strand.
CGTTGGCATTTAGAAGTCAGTTCAATATGGAGCTGATATCATTCGATTTAAGTTTGGAGGCTTTAATTGGATCACTGTTCGCTTTGGGAGCACTTTTTGCATTTTGCCGTAGCTTGTTGTTAGAAGATGTAATATGCATTCCTGGCAAAAGTAAACATGGTTGGAAGTCGATTAAGATCCTAGATAGAGTAGGTATCCCGAATAATTCAATGACGTTAGAGGAAAGCAAAAAATTGCAAAACTGGTGTATGCCAGGATCTGAATGGTTACTGCCCTCGCTTACCACTTAGTATGTACATATGTATGTATGTTCTCAAGGCATATCAAAACAACCCCATCCATAGTTTCTAACTGGTTGCATGTGAACCTATTTAGAACAATGGAAGACGAGGGAGTTAGATTAAAAATTATTTCTTATAACTCCTTATGAAATGAACGACGTTTACAATTATGGTTCGTACCTCTTTCAGGCATCTTACTGCAACGTTTGTGAAATATTATTGACTCCTTCTGCTGGAGTCTTCTGTGATTGCTGTGGCATTTGCTCGCATGCCTCACGTCCATGTACACGTAAAGCTGATAAGCTCTTTAAGTGCAAGGAGAAATGGATACATAATGAGAGTGCCATGCGCCATCTGTGGGTAAAAGGCAATCTGCCTTTAAGTGCTGTATGCGATGAATGTGGTGAGGATGTGGAAGATGTAGGATTAAGCGGTTGGCGTTGCGCCTGGTGCCAACGATGTTATCACACTAACTGTTATAAAAAGATTGATGTTCGTGGCGAATGTGATCTAGGGGAATTTAGTGACATGATTTTTCCACCATATACAATTGTGGCCGCCAGGACACGCGAATCAATGCGCCTCCATTTAGCAGGAATTAAACCACCTTGTATTGAAAATTGGGAACCTTTAATTGTGATTGCCAACACCAAATCTGGAAGCAGCACAGGAGCAGATGTTGTGTCGCTATTAAGAGGTTATTTGCATCCATTGCAAGTTATGGAGCTGGGATCCCGCGGGCCTCAAGATGCTATGCAGTGGGCTGCAAAAGCAAGTCCAAGACCTTGCCGCATTCTGGTTGCAGGGGGAGATGGTACAATTGGTTGGGTGCTAAATACCATGTACACGCTGAACATAAAGGTAAGCTTCAACGAAAAACGGAATTTGCGCAATAACCTAGAATCATTTATTTTCCTTTCCAACTTAGCCTATGCCTTCCATAGCCATAATGCCGTTGGGTACTGGCAATGATTTGTCACGAGTTTTGGGGTGGGGAGCAGAACCGCCATCGACTCTTGATCCTCTAGAAATATTAAGAAATGTAAGTATCTCAATTAGACGGCATTATTTTGATCAAAATATTTTAATGGGCCTCATTTTTCAGATTAAGAAAGCCCGATCTATAAATCTGGATCGTTTTTCGTTGCAAATTGAAAAAGTTCACTACCGTCTACCCATACAAAGGCATCCCATGAAAACTATAAATGTTTACAACTACTTTAGCATGGGAGTTGATGCTTTGGTTACTTATAATTTCCACAAAACTCGTGAATCTAGATTTTATGTTCTAAGTAGTCGAATTTTTAATAAGGTAAGTAGATTGAAATGAAATGCTATTGCTCTGGGAGGACAATTGATCAAATTGTGAGAACATTTTTATAAATAAACATTCTCTGTAATATGTTGAGTCAAAAGAAGTTTACATTCGCCATGTATCTGAGAAACTTAACTTCTTTTGAGCAGATATTTGACGTATTAGCTTGATTAACAATATGTAAATAATTCCCTTTCTGCAGTTAATTTACTTTGGTTTTGGCACCCAACAAATAGTTCAACGTGATTGCGAGGGTTTGGAAAAGAAAATCGAATTATATTTGGATAATCGTTTGGTTCGACTACCAGAGCTACAATCTATTGTTTTTCTCAACATTGATTCCTGGGGAGCCGGCTGTAAATTGTGTGGTGGGTACATTGATGGATGGGTTTATCATTGAGAACAAGATAAGTCACTGTGCTTGTTTTACATTTCTTTAGAGTTAAGCAACAATGATGATGAATCTCCAAAATTGGTTAATTCGATCTCAGATGGTGCAATGGAAATCTTTGGAATTGTCTCTTCATTTCACATAGCCCAGTTGCAGTGCGGCATTAGCAAACCCATAAGAATAGGTCAAGCAAAAAACATAAGGGTAAGTTTCTCAATATATTTTATAAAAAATGAAGTACATTATTTTCCATTTCCAGCTTGTTATTAAAACCACTTGTCCAATGCAAGCTGATGGCGAGCCTTGGATGCAAGCGCCAGCTGAGCTACATATTTCATCGCGAGGACAAGTTCGTATGCTGAAAATGGAATCTTGAAACGATGGTGTTGTTTACAAGCATTTGATACATCCACCCATATAAAAAAATAGATCAAATCGCCTTTACTTTCGATTGTGGTCTCTTTTTTTGATACTATTAGTCATTTCTGCGTTGTCACTCTACTCATTTTATATATTATCGTAATTTTTTCTTTAAAAACGTGGTACAGGTTGTGTGTACTTAAATATTTTTATTTATATTATTTCCAGAAATTGTTAGCATTTATTTGTTTTCTATGTGTCTACTCAAAAAAGACTACTGTTATATAATTTATTGAATCTCTTTTATACATTTACAGACAGACCACTCACTTCATAGTATTAATATAAGATTAAAATACTCATTGAATTAACCTTTAAAAAAGGGACGATCCGAAAGTGTTAAAACAAGACTTGAAAGAATTTCATAGTTATTTTGAATCTCTTTGGCTCATCCCATCGATAGTAATCTCAAATGCATGCATCACAAGTCATTTATTTACTCTATCATTAGTTGAAAATATTTAAATGCGAACTTTTTGAATTTGTAGTTAGGAACGATTATTGATGTATAAACAAATATTAAATGTAAAAAAAACATATCTGTGTGTATGCAAGACAAGTATTTTTGTGTTTTCTTTTAGGTAGAGATAAGGCTCAATGTACAATTTGTTATTCGCATTAAAATAAATTACGTATGGCTAGCCGCAAGTTAAACTACAATTAGGTCTTTAAATTTTCAGGTTTTTACCGCTGAATTCTTATCAAATTGTGGGTTTAATTACGCTTTAATTAAGCGCTAACATTGCCTCGAACATACAACATTTCAAAAATACATTAAAAAAGCTTTTCTCATAAATAGTTTTTTCTATATATCAAAGTAGATCAGCTATTACCATACGGGAATAGTCTGTTACAATTCATAAAATAGCCTACATGTCTATGCATCTGAAAATCTGTTGCTGTAGCTGAAGATTTGCGGAAGGTCCAGGAATGATGTTGTTGTTGTGTAGTAGCAGTGTGTGGTACACATAGACCCTGCAGCGGTGGGCAACCCATAATTTATTTGTTTGGCTTTGTTAATAGTCAGACTAGACTATAAATGAACCACAACTTGCAAGGCTAAAACTATTCTGTGGGATGCTAATCCTACCCCCTACAGGTCTTTCTGCGCTTATGCGCAGAACGCACCTAAATAATTTTTTAGTTATTGGTAATGGAATAAAAGGGAGTCCCGGCCAGCGACGACTCTGAGCACTACATAGGCTGGAACTTTGAGCTGCGATCTGTGAGGTGCTCATCGTTGTCATAAGAAGCTCAGATAAGAGCTACCGGGCGTGTCCACAGGTTGCAGATAGTCGATATGATAAGGCGACTAACTAATGGAGAGTATGCTCACCGGTAGGAGCTTGACGAGGTTCGCTACCTCCACATTTAGACATGTGACTACTACAACAACTAAGCGGCGATCTAAGTTACATTGCTCTAAGTGTTCTAGTCAAAAATTCCGCTTATGTTCGTTGACTACCCTGTTAATTTCCATATTCAACTCGCAGTTTCTGTGGTTAGTGGGGTCCGTGCAAAGAATCCCACTCGTCTTCGAGTAACACTGCCTGCGCCAGGAAATTGGGCTGCACTTGGGGTATTAGACCGGGTGGTATAAAGCGATTTGTTGCTGAGTTAATGATGTCTCGGAATTTCCTCTCGGCAAGTAGTACATTTGAGGGGGGTGTCAGTTTACTGAACCGGTGCCTCCTTTTGATTGATAAACGTTCGGCGCTCAGAGGTTATGAGTTGGGTGGTCGGTCCATGGTGAGGTGACAAATGGATCTGGACTTTCAACGGAATCAAGCAGACAAAAGATAGAACACAACACACTGCTACAACAACAACTCCGGCGCGGGATAGCTTTGAGCATCACACAGGCTGGAACATTAAGGTCCGATCTGTGTGGTGTTCATTGGTGTCACGAGAAGCTTAACTGCGAGATAACGGGCGTGCCCACACGTTGCGGATAGTGGAATGCTCTATACGGAGTAGATGCAAATGCAGTAGCGGACAATCAGCGGTGTTGAGCGGAGAGTCTCAGTGAGAGGCCGAGCGGCATCGGCTCTTGCACAAATACTGAGTGCCTATGATGCTCGATATGATAAGTTATTGGCCACCTTGTTGTCGCGGCAAGCGATCCTTTGCACCGGAACGAGCTTGCTCACATACAGGAGCTTGACGAGGATCGCCAAGTCCACATCAACCGTTGGTGGTTGTCCAACGGGAAAGGCACCTTTGGAGTAAGGGATTCGTCTAGAATTCTGTACAGTGCAAACGTCCATCTTTCAGACTGAAATATATGTGATCCTCAGGGCCTTGCTTGTGAACCTGGGTAGAGAGCGGCAGCTTTGTCATACTGCCACAATATACGTGGAAATTCAAGCGGCGCTGATGGGCCTGGCTGCGGGTAATGCGAGGTCGAGGCTTTTCGGAAGCCGGAAGGAGCGTCTCTGCATTTTGGGAGCAGCTACCAGAATGTAATGGCAACTCGGTCACCAAGGTTTGACGTGCAACGAGGTGACTGACGAACTTGTCAGCTTTGGTTGTTAATGGATTCTATGAGTGTTACAGCGAGTGCTGGCTGCTGGCTATTGCGGCCAACGTGCTGATCTGGCCTGAACCGATGCTGCAGGCTAAGGTCCTCGATGACGAGGAAGTCGATTGTCATGGGCTGAAAAAGCACAAGCTTGGGCTGTTGGTGGGAGTCCTAAATGGTTTAAGATGTGTAGCACTCCGGCACGCCGTTCGGACCCACCTATAAACAGCAGGCCCGTTATCATTGAGCTTAAAGCTTGAATTGGACAGCACTCATCGATATGTGAAAAGTTTGCCCCTGTTCCTTAAGAGAACATTTACGGGCAAATTTGCATTTGCATGTTCTCTACAGACAATCGTTCCTATTGTCATTCTAGACCTCTGTAAAGGCCTGGTGTGGCTGGCGAAGTGGAACAGAGTCAATGAGGTTTAATGGAGGCTGCCTATTGCGGCGAATGCGCCTACATGGCCGAGGCTGACGCGGCGGGCTGCTGGGTGGCGAAGTCCCTGTCGCCGAAGTTTTCGGGGACGTGGACGTCGATTGTCCTTGGGCTGTTGGTCGTTGTCAGGTCGCTGACATCGCGAAGGCTTGAGGTTTGTGGAGATAAGGAGGAGTTAAAGACGGTCGGGCATCTGCTGTGCCAATGATCAGTAAGGTGGGAAGAAGGCGTAGGATTATGGGTGAACACCTATTTTCTTCTCTAAGCTATCTACAGACTTTCGATACTATTGGCATTATAGATTTCTTTTAGGGCCTGTGGTGGCTGGCAAAGCGGTACTAAGTCGATAAGGTTCATTAGTTTCAGTGTCGAGTGCGACGGCGTATCTTTCTTTCATCTCTATTTCATGTGCTTCAAAGTACTTTACCTCTACTTTCGTTTCACTCTCTCTTATTACGTCTCTTTCTAGGACTAACACAATGGATCAAGGGTCTCTGAGTGAAGCGTCTGGCTACTATGGTTGCCATGCGAGTGTCCTTTAGCATTAACTTGCCTACATACTGAAATTGTCAACTTCTACTTGATGTTTGCCTCGGATATTTTGTTATTGTTAAAGCAACATGCCGTCACTGTGCAACCATATGTTGTCATTCATTTTCAAAATCATTAGATATAGATGGTCGGTGACATCACTCTTGACACACCAAATATTCGATTTCCACACTGATGGTTTTCATTCCACAGCTAGCTGTAAAACAAATTCTTCATGTCCCAATAAAATATCGAAACAAGCATTTTCTTGGTATTTTGTATTGTTTTGAATTTACTTTTTATTTTCGAAATAAAAATAACTTAAGATCGATCGTTTGCTTTTTCCTCTCAAGACAAAAGTTGCCTTCTATTTTTTTCATTTTTCCATCTATAACAGATTATAAATAGATCAAAAACAAGCTAAATACCAAATGTATATATGTATGTAGTTTTTTTTTTGGAAACAAACCCACAGAGTTTGTTGTTGCCACTAGTTAAGGGAAAGAAACTTCACTTTCCTTCGCTACGAAGCAGAGGTAAGTCTTCTTCCATATATGTATGATTTGAATTAACGAACAACATTTGATGTTTTCTTAAAATAGAATAATTTTCCGAAAAACATACTAAATTACGAACATTAGAGAAGTCTGTAGGGAATTAATAATAATTGTGAATATTTGTTGTTTTTTTTTTGCGTTTGTATTATTATTAATTAAATGTGATTACGTGTTGTTGTTGTTTTTTGCTGAGGCGGGTACTAAACTTAAAATGCAGGCCATTAAACTCTATCATCAGCGTAGAGAGATAGAGGCTTATGACTGGGTAGGCGCACGCACTAATTTATCGTTTAAAGCATCGTCAGCTCCATAATGGCATTGACAATGTCATTATTATTATTCTTAAGGGCCTTGATTGCCTTGGCGCGGGTAGTATTGGCTTGATTGATAACCAGCTCAATATCCTTCTCATCAACTCCGGTCTCATCGACTTCCTCTTCGTCTTCTTCGGCAATGGGGGCAACGGACGAGGTGGTGCCAATGGTATCGGCGGCACTTGCACCTTCGGGAGCCTTGAATTTCTCGGCAGCAGCTACTTGAGCCTGTTGCGACAAGTCCTCGATCTTGGCCTCACCGAACACAATGTATGTGTCACTGTGGGGGTTCTTGTATACATCGGGATTGTTGATGACAAACAAGATGTTCTTGGATTTGCGAATGGTAACACGGTTGACACCTTGGATCTGCTTCAAGCCCAATTTCAACATGATCTTACGGGCCTTCTTTTCGCCGCGAGACTGCTTGGCCTTGGACACGAGATCGATGGGCAAACCGGTGGCACCGCCTCCCAATTGGGTGGCACCAGCACCAGCATCTTCCAACTCGGGAATGGTATCCTCAGAGTCGCTGTCACTAGCATCATCTTCTACACGAACATCCTGAGTGGGTTTTGCTTCAGCAGCTGGAGCAGTAGAGGTAGTGGGGGCATCAGACTTGATTTCAGTAAGTTCTGGCATTTTGATGTGGTACTAAAATCGTAAAAAAACACAAAAACAGCAATTATTAATAATATAAATCACATAGAAATTTAACCATTTCACTTTCATCACTGGTTCAAGTTTTTAAGACCGGCTCTTGATCGTACCACATTCAATTATATGGTTATTATTTTGCGCAAATACAACAATGGCTGTGGTCGGCTAATATTCTAAAATTATTTTCCTTCATTGTTACGACAATCAAGAAGTAAATATTCATTCACTTTTATTTCTTTGCCTCCGCCTTTTGGATTTTCTTTAACTTTGACACAATTTCTTTATGGATGTTTTAGAAAACCAACGATTAAATTACCTGCAAAAAAATTCACCCTGCGCGAAGAATTCACAAATTTGACAAAAAGAATTTTATTATCGAATGGTTGGCAGACCTGCAAATTTATGACAGTAGTCATTGGGATTTAAAGCCTAAATCGAAGCGTGCAACGTCCAGTGCTGTCAAAAGAGTGTTGCTTCGGCTTTCACAATGAAATTTTTCAGAGCACTGTCTTTTAGCACTATTTGATGTGAAATTTGAGTTTATGGCTATTATCAGTTATTTTACTTGGCAGAAGTTGGCATATAGTCGATCTGATTTAACATAGTTCAATGTATTTAATTTTAGATGATAAATATGCTATTTATGTTTGGAATACCTTCAATCGGAGTTCGGTGTATATGGGGATCATGCTCAAAAATGATCCGAACTAAACCATATTCGGCATGGACTCCTAGCACAGCTCACTGTGTTAAATTTTAGTGAAATCGGATAATTAAAACAGCTTTTATGATCTAAGACCTAAAATCGAGAGATTGGTGTATATGGGGCTATATCAAGCCAAAGACAGATTTGGACCATATTATTATGCTAAATCGGATAATAAATGTCTAGACCTTAAATCAGAAGATCGGTCAACCTGGGGGCTAGGTATAGACCGATACAGTCATCTACGAACTTGACCTGCTTATGGAGAAAAAAAGAATCTTTGCTTCTCATTTCTTAAGCAGAGTTTATATGGCACGTCATGATCGTACTCATCGTGTGTACGTGTTGATTACAGCCTTTGCCCAAAACGGTACATCGATTTTTTCTTTTCTTTGATTTTATTTAATTTTTCATACTTTACTTCTCATTTCTCAACCTTATTTGTCACACAACGCGTTTTTCAATATGTGTCAATTAATGATTACACATTTCTTTCTAAACGGTAATCGATAAACGTCATTCAACGAAAAAAATCAAATAATTTTGATTTTTCAGCCATGACAGATTTGTCATGTTTCAAATAAGGTGTGCTATGGTTCGCGGTTGATCGACATAAACCAGAGATGTCAAAAAACCTATAAAAATAATTCGCGCGGTCTCAAATCTGAAGACCGTGTCGGAGAGATCTGAGAGAGATTGCCTGACTACCACACTCTTTCCATATATTCTGGAGTTCTGATGGCCCTTTGAAGTCCATTTCTGGGCTTAGCCACACTTCCACTCCCGAAACGAGTTAACCCAGTACAAATTGGAATAACGGTCAGGAAGAAGTCTGTGAGGAGGAATATTAAAGCGAGTGGCGAAAGCACGTTGCATAGCAACAAGTGGGCGGCCGTTAGAAAAGAAGCTCTGAACGGCGTCTTTTTAGTAGTTATATCTAAAAAAAAATTCTGAACCATATACTATTAAGTTGCCCAAAAAGTAATTGCGGATTTTTTAAAGAAAGTAAATGCATTTTTAATAAAACTTAGAATGAACTTTAATCAACTCTTTTTACACTTTTTTTCTAAAGCAAGCTAAAAGTAACAGCTGATAACTGACAGAAGAAAGAATGCAATTACAGAGTCACAAGCCGTTGAAAAAATTTGTCAACGCCGACTATATGAAAAATCTGCAATTACTTTTTGGGCAACCCAATAATGATTGAAAAAACATTTTTTTGCTTCTCATATTGTGCATCGCTGATTTAAATCAAGAAAACACGTACACGCAAAAAAAATAATTCGTTTCATATAAGAAAAAATTTCGCCAAGTAAACTTCTTTTCTTAAAAACGGTGATTTTGTTTACAAAAAAAAAAATAAATTCGTGAAAGAATTTGTGGCAAATATAAAGTATTTTTAAACTAGGTATTGTTCATTCTTGATATATAAAATGTTATTCGGGGTTTCCTTTTGTTTTTCGTACGGTTAGTTTAGTTTAAAAAGACATAAAGAGGGTGCGCATATTAATCCGCCCCATACAGTAATCGGCTTGTTGTGCGCTCTTTATTTATAAATTAATTTAACGTCATTCTTAATTGAGTATTGAGTTTTCTTTTTTATTTTAAAATGATTTTGCATATTGAAAATGCTACTAACTTCAATTTAATGTTTTAATACAATTCTAATTCAAATTTTTACCAATTATAAGCAGATCTGAGTTGGCAATACAAACTTTTGCAGAGTATATTTGGATTTATTTCGGTGTTATATTAAAAGCCTTAAATATTGCTCTGATGTTTTTTTTTGTCATTTGACGTACCTAGGGCGAAACTTTAAACATTTTCGATTTCCGAGTTTACTATCCGCCTATCACTAACCAACTAGTGCTTAATTTCTAACTATATTTTGTGATAATTATCACTTTTATTTCGGAGGCCACCGTAGCGCAGAGGTTAGCAAGTCCGCCTATGACGCTGAACGCCTGGGTTCGAATCCTGACACGAACATCAGAAAAATTTTTTTCAGCAGTGGTTTTCCCCTCCTAATGCTGGCAACATTTGTGAGTTACTATGCCACTTAAAAACTTCTCTCCAAAGAGGTGTCGCACTGCGGAACGTATATGTGCAAAATTTGCACCACTTAAATTTCATTAAAATTTTGTCATTTAAAAATATGTGGGGCTTCGACTTCCTGTGTGTCAATACTTCGAGATGTTATGCGCGAAATGCTGAGGTTGGTTTCCATTACAATTTATTTTATTTAATATATAAATATTTGTTTCCTTATATACTTTACAGACACGACAATTGTGTGAGGTCACATCTTTGGTTTGAAGCCACATTTTCAGGAAAGTTATTGGACGCAGTAAAACAAAATGCATCACGTTTGAAAAAATTGATATGGATTTTCCGTCATCTATAGACAGTGCCCACGCAACAATATATAAAGGGCGATTTTTTAGGAGCTATAGGAAAGTATAAAAAAAGACATAAAATTCAGAAAATGCATAAAATCTTTATTTGAATCGATAGTACTGTCCATATAATGTTTGAAGTTTATTTCATGCAAATGTTGACCGTGACTGCGCCTCAAATGGCCCATCCGCTATGTCCGATACTCGTTCCAACATTTCGGCCTGTATCTCACGAATTAATGCTTCAATGTTGTCTTCCAATGATTTAATTGAAGCGGGCTTGTCTGTATAGATGATATATACTCTGCATGTGTCAACATGTGCATACCTGCGGGATGGATAGTTACAAAGGTCATTTTCATTCCGAAAGCAGGAAAACTGTACCACACGGAGGCGAACGAAGAGAGAATGAACCATTTGTTGAAAGTGCAAAATTACTGGGTGTTTTGCTGGACGGGAAATTGGACTTCAAATCAAATTCTTAAAGGCCAAGAAAGGCAACTCTAGCCCTATACACCTCAACCTAAAAAATGGGGGGTTTAAACAGCGTGTCATGCATTGTGTGTATATTGCATATATTGGTTTGCCCAAAAAGTAATTGCGGATTTTTTAAAAGAAAGTAAATGCATTTTTAATAAAACTTAGAATGAACTTTAATCAAATATACTTGTTTTACACTTTTTTTCTAAAGCAAGCTAAAAGTAACAGCTGATAACTGACAGAATTACAGAGTCGCAAGCTGTGAAAAAATTTGTCAACGCCGACTATATGAAAAATCCGCAATTACTTTTTGGGCAACCCAATATATTGTCAGCCATGTAATGCTATATAATATTGTAGGCTGGTGGACTGCGCTTTAACCTACTGTACAATTCTCAGCCGAACCCAATGCGATCTGGATGATTCAACGCTAGGAACTAGAAGGAATCTTACTTTTCCTCTTCCTGTGCTATTACAAATTGCAAATTTCCACTAAGGAACAGGGGCAAACTTCTCACATATCAATGAGTGCAGTCCGGTTCAAGTTTAAGCTCAATGATAAGGGGCCTTCTTTTTATAGCTGAGTCCGAACGGCGTGCCGCAGTGCGACATCTCTTTGAAGTACCTCAAAAATGTTGACAGCATTAGGAGGGGAAAACCACCGCTGAAAATTTTTTCTGATGGTCTCGCCAGGATTCCAAGGCGTTCAGCGTCATAAGCGGATATGCTAACCTCTGTGCTACGGTGGTCCCCTGGTCTGTGGTATTACACTGGAAGAAAACGTCAAAATGAGTCTGATAGCAGACTGCGACTTAAAACCAACCTAACCAACTAGTGCTTAATTTCTAACTATATTTTGTGATAATTATCACTTTTATTTCGGAGGCCACCGTAGCGCAGAGGTTAGCAAGTCCGCCTATGACGCTGAACGCCTGGGTTCGAATCCTGACACGAACATCAGAAAAATTTTTTTCAGCAGTGGTTTTCCCCTCCTAATGCTGGCAACATTTGTGAGTTAATATGCCATGTAAAAACTTCTCTCCAAAGAGGTGTCGCACTGCGGAACGTGTATGTGCAAAATTTGCACCACTTAAATTTCATTAAAATTTTGTCATTTAAAAATATGTGGGGCTTCGACTTTAAGGTTGGTACAATATTCGCTTTTATCGAAATTTTTCGTGATAACTTTTTTTGATTTCATTCAGTGGGGAACTCCCCATAAATTAGGAAAAAGAAATTCATTATGGACGAATTTGACATATTTTGGGCAAAAATGATAACTAATCTAAAAACGTAACTAATCTGAACGTACTAATAAAAGCAATACATAAAAAACTCTTTTAAGAAAAGTTATATCAAAAAGATTTCTTAAAAAATTTGATCGATTCAGGACAAGAAATTTTGATAGTTGTTAAAAGAAATAGAAATAAAAGGTTGACATAATTAAAAAAAATTTTAGATATAAGCATACCTGTGTTCAGTGCCTAAGAAAAACACATCTATAGCACGTTGGCTTCACAAACAATTGGGTACAATGTATCTGTCGGATTGCAGTTGTTTTATAACTACCTTGATTTGCGTTAACCACATAAGGTACTATGGCAGGTGGATAGACTTCAAGAATGTCATGAACGCAGTTGCTGCTAAATGCTTGTTGTACCGCATCATTGTGAATGCTTTTTATACTTGTCTGCTTTGTACCACTCTCTAGAACATGAAGATCCAACCGCCTATGTATTAGTTGGGAATTTAGTTGGCTGCTGCAAAAAAAAAAAAAAATATATATATACATATATATATATATATATATATATATATATATATATATATATATATATATATATATATATATATATATATATATATATATATATATATATATATATATATATATATATATATATATGTATATATATATATATATATATATAAGATATACATATATATATATATATATATATATACACATATATATCACAGCATGCGCATTTATTGGCCAATATTGCCAAAATTTGCCACAACGCTTTTTTCGATGACTTCGATGGAATTTTGTAGAATGGATTTTCTTAAAAATCGTTTCAGATTTAGATACAGCTGTCACATATGTATATGGCCCGATTTTCACTCCAAGAGCAACTGCAAGAGCATTTATTGGGCAATCTTGCCAAAATTTTGTACTACGCTTTCCTCGACGCAATACCACAATATCTGAGAAGTTTGCTCCAAATAGGTTCAGATTGAGATATATCTCCCATATATAAGTTAACCACCACCGCGATATCATTTGCAAATACCGAATGATGAGTTTCAGTTTCACACTGGCTTACCAGAATTGCAGAGTGACTGTCGGCCAATGCTTGAACAGAGCTTCCAAGAAATAATGGGTGCTCAATTATCCATATATAAATTATATTGACCGACAGAAACACAACTTCCTGAATACTTCGAGATATTATACACGAAATGCGCCAACATTTTATCCATATCAACAAACTTGGAGACCATCTACCATAGATTTAATTTTATCCAACTCTTCTCTCGATTTTGCGACAAGAGTTCTTGATCTTGAAATACCTTCGGATCATCGACCTGTCATATGCTCCATCGATCAGGCCCAGATAGGAACAATAGATACTACCTTTTTTAACTACAAACTCGCCGATTGGGATACTTTCAAATCATTTCTGGACAACAGAATCGAAATTCGTACCGAAATACTGCATAACAAAGCTGCTGTAGATAAAGAGATTGATAGTATTACTTCTTTAATTTTGGAGGCCAGGAATATTTCGATCCCTAAGGTTAACCGCTCTCATAACTACAAAATGTCTGAGGACATAATTCGGTTTATCAGGGCAAGAAGATCGTACAAAGAGCCAACGCACCAATGATGTAACTGAACAAATTCATTATGAGCAGTGAGTGAAATTGCTTGGCAAAATTATTGACAAAAAAATAAATATTGAACGGAACAGAGAATGGTCGAATCTGCTCTTGAACATGAAACCAGGGGATAAATCATTTTGGAAGACCAGCAGAAGCCTCCGTGGTAAAGGAAAAAATGTCCTCCCGTCTCTTATTCATGGCAGCAGCAAAACAGATTCTGGAAAAGCGGATCTATTAGCTGATGTTTTCTCCAAATCTAATTATATAACCGTGGGATATAAACACTCCATAGATGCTTCGATCAACTCAGAAATCGCCCGATTTAAACTCGGAAGCCCGTTTGCAGAATTGATTCTACCCATTTCTATTTCAGAAATTTCTGGCTTAATTGCGAATTTAAAGTCTTCGAAATCCCCGGGTTTTGATGAAATCTCAAATCTCAAGCGTCTTCCTGAGAAGGCTTTGAAGGTGATAGTAACTATATTTAACAGTTGTCTCCGTTTTAACTACTTCCCTCAAAGCTTTAAAGTAGCCAAAGTAATTGCGATTCCAAAACCTAATAAACCTTCTTCTGATCCTTCCAGTTATAGGCCAATCAGCCTACTTAGTAATATATCTAAGTTATTTGAAAAAATCATTCACTCTAGGCTGTACGAATTTGCCACAGAAAACTCCTTAATCTCTCCTGCGCAGTTTGGGTTCAGAAAGGAACATAGTGCAGTCCACCAAGTTCACAGAATTAAGAAAATAATCGAAAATAACAAACAAATGAGACGTTCTACGGGCCTTGTTTTACTGGACATAGAGAAGGCTTTTGACACAATTTGGCATAATGGTCTAATCCACAAGTTGCTAAAAAATGATGTGCCTAAATACTTATGCAAAATTATTTTGGACTTCTTGGAATCAAGATCTTTTATTGTAACCGTAAACCAATCCCGATCTTCCCCAAAATTGTTGAATACAGGCTTACCCCAAGGATCAGTGCTATCTCCATCTACACTGCTGACTTTAAAGCGCCTTCTTTCGTGAAAACAGCATACTACGCAGATGATACGGCGTTAATAACTAAAAGCAAGTTAACAACTGCACTTCTTAAAAAAATGGAAACCGGGTTGCTGGCTTGTAATAAATACTTTTCAAAATGGAAAATTAAGATTAACCCGAATAAAACCCAGGCCATTATTTTTCCTTTTAACAAGTCTCCTAAAAGATTGCCTATCAGAAAACTTAACTTCGGTACTGAAAGAATTGATATTGCTGACAGCGTTAAATATTTGGGAGTTACGCTCGATAAAAAACTTAACTTTGGAAAGCACATCGATGAAGTCTGCAAAAAAACACTAAGAACGATTCGTTCACTATGGCCTTTAATCCACAACAAGTCCACACTCAACTATGCTAACAAAAATCTTTAATTCAAGAGTGTAATAAGGCCCTCTCTTACTTACGGATGTCCTGTTTGGTATAGGACTGCAAAATCACACTGGAAAAAACTAAAAATTTTGCAAAACAAATGTTTAAAAATCATAAATAGGAGGCACTGGAGGTACTCTACGGCGCTACTTCATGACGAAACAGGCTACGAAAAACTGGATACATTTGTCGATAGACTTAATGATAATTATTTCAACAAAGTAAAATATTCGACTTATCAATTGATAAGGTCATGCAACGAATTAACATAAATTTACGGTCTTTTCTTTTTTCTCCCTTTTAATCATCACATGGAAATCGTATGCTTACCTTGAGTATTTTTATTATATTTTTGAGTATGTATATATTTTCTTCCAATTGTGTAAATTTCATAGAAAGGCTTTTCTCCTTTATTTTTCCTTTAAACTCATTATCTTAACTGTGCTATTGTAATTTAATATCTTTGATCCTAAGTCTTATATGCAGTAATATCCAAAAGATAAGATCTCATAACTCTGCTTTGTAAATATGAACATAATAATGAACCAATAAAGATGAAATTGAAAATTGAAAAAAAAAAATACACGAAATGTTAAGGTGGTATTCATTTGTGAATTTCTTTCAGAAAAAAATAATTTCTTCTTTGAAAATTTTACAGAGATGGCAATAGCGATGAAAATTCTAAGAGATGTAAAGTAAATACACTACACACTCCAGAGATACTGGAATCTGCCTCCAGCGACATGTAAGCTACGTTTTCAGGACCAGGCCCGAAGGACAACGAATGATAGATGCTGTGAGGACATCGAAGAAATAGAGACTATAGAACACCTTCTGTGGTGTGTCCCGCACTAGCAGTCAGAAAGAGTTCCACTTTAGGCTCTCATTTCTTTGAGAACCTGTCTGATTTAGCGGATGTGAACATTCGCAAGTTGTTGGGCATTTTAAAGCGATTTGGATGGTTCAATGGTAGGAACTAGAAGGTATCTTCCTTCTTCTGTTCCTGTGGTATCACTTAAACTTAACCTAAGGTAAATACCCAATTGAACGACGTACATTCTAAGCCCTTTGCTAATATTCCACCTACCTGTTAATATTCCTTCTTTGGTTTGAACCTTATTGACAGCAGTAAGAAATGAAATCACGGTTGAAAAAGTTAACTTGGATTCTTTCGTGAGAGTGACGTAGTGCCGACGTAACAATGTAGAAACTAAAAGATTTTATTAACCAATGAAATCAACAATCATTAAGACCTTCTCCGCTTGTAATACTATTGTAATTAATTTTTTGTTTTCAATAAAAAGACAAAATATTTTGATGCAGTACATTTAATTTTGTTTCCACAATTAATCGACTGGAGTAAAAAATGATTTATTTATGAGGAAAATATCAATTATTTATTTTAATTAGATCAATTAAACGTATTTTTGAAAGAATAAACAATTTTCCAATAAATTAGTTTACGGAGTTTAATTAAATTATTTAAATTGAGATTGAGATTTAATTGAATTATTCAGATTGTCATTAATGCAAGTTGCAAAATCGTTTGTCAATAATAAACATTTTTTTATAGGAGCGATTTCCGAAAAATTTTTAATTGAATTTACAAGATTTTTAATTGAATCAAGATTTTTATTTTTTCTGTGTGGACAAAATTCGGAAGACTACTCGGAAGAAGACATTTACGACAATGTCAACAGGATTACGACTGCAATAGTGGGGTCTTTTGAAGATAGTTGTCCTCCTCGAGAAAAGAACTCAACTCGAGTAAAACCCTGGATGAACGGAAGTATTGGCAATATTGGGAAATAGGTGCGCAAACTTTATAACCGTGCACGTCCTAAAAAGCGGAAGTTTATTACACATGGCTTAAGGAATACAATAAGATTATCAGAGCACCAAAACGTACCTCCTGGAAACTTTTCTGAGAACCGGTCGAAAGCGTTAAGAACGCTTCCAAGATGAAAAAGTTTCTCTCTAAAACCCATGTCCAAACTGAAACATTAGTAGATGACTTAGTAGTGAGAGCAGAGAAAACGGAGGACATATTGAGGCATTTGATAAAAAAAAGGATTTTCCAAAGGATACGAAGGGGCTCATAGAGATACCGGAATCTTGGAATAATGCCAGAAACTTGGAATAAGGACGTTGAGAGTTATCATAAAAGTATTTATGGTAAAGCAAGCCTTGAGGAGCTTCAAACCATTTAAGTCACCCTGATTGAATTTCCAGCATTACTACAGAAAGAGATCGACTATCTGGCGCCCCATCACAGCGTGTTCAGAGCTTTCATGAACTCCTAAAGCTTGGCTGGAGGCACGGGTGGTTTTTATACCGAAGCCCAGTAAGGAAAGTTATGTGACACTGAAGGCCGACCGACATATAAGCCTAACGTTCTTTCTACTCAAAACTATGGAACGTATTGTGGATACCATGATACAAATACAAACAGCATGCCTATGTCATGGAAAGGTCAATGGAGACTTCTCAATACCGGGTGGATCGGGTCCTAAACCATATGTTAAGCAACAGGTGGATAAATTGTGGGTCCCATGACATAAATATAGGGGAGAAAGAGGCACAGGACACGCCAGAGGGATTACGGATGCTGATTAAGTTGGGATTTGAACTTGTCCGCTACTATAGTATAGCACTTCTAAGGGGTAAGGATTCGAATCAACTATGTAGAAGTGCCTAAAGGGGATTCCATACGTCTGGGCTAGACCAAGGGATCTCAATGTTAATCCAGAAGACTGAAATCAGTCTGTTCACGAGAAAGATGAAGGTGGGCTAATTTGACGCACTACGTTTCCTCGAATACTTAGGAGTGATCTTGGACGGAGGGATAGGCAGAAAGAGACTATTCTAGATTTCCGACCCATAGCCATCCAGATTAAGGGTGAGGCAGCCACTGCGGCTATGAGACTTAAGGCGATGGGAGAATGGATAGAGGATAATCGAGGCGATGAAAGGAAACCTGGAAGGAATGGAAGAGGTTTGCGATCGGATAAGTGTGATGACAATTCAGGTCCAGTGCGAGGCACTGCTGCCAGCGGCACAGTCTTGGATTAACGAAACTTTGTTACTGCCATCTCGAAGATCAAGCTACACAGATGGATCGACTTTCCGGGAGATCATGGAATGCGTTAGGTGGTATGGTGTTAACTCTAGGACGTCTAGTGTGAACATCTTTACGGACAGTAGACTGGCTATCAGAGCAATAACAGCCAAGATGGTAGGTTCACGAACAGTCTTGGAGTGTAAGAAGGAAATTAGCGCCTTCTTTATCACGATCCGCATCGTTTGAGTGCTAGGCTATAATGGAGTAAGGGGTAATGAAAGAGCAGACGATCTGGCAGTGAAAGCCAGAGGAACTGAACACTGCGTGTATAATTTTAGCCAAATCGTATAGAAATTGAGGCTTCTAGAGGCTTAAGATGTGAGTGACATCGGGAGATCGGTTTATATGGGTTTTATATAGATTTGAACGGTACTTAGCACGGTTGTTGGAAGTCGTAACATAACACTATGTGCAAAATTTTATCCCAATTCGTTAATAATTGCGGCTTGTAGCTGCTCAAGAAGTCAAGTCGAAGCACAACTTTACATGGAAGCAATAGTCAACTCTGAACCGACATGGCTCATTTGCAATTCCTAATAACCTACGCGTGATGATCGTGATTTAGACAGATGGAGGGACATGGTTTGATTGACTCAGCATGTCGAGATTGCGAGGTGTTTCAAACGGAATGACTAGATTACTATACCCCCCATCCTATAGTGGTGGGTATAAAAATGAACGACTGACATTATTGTGGCCTTGGAACGCACAATTTTGTCTTCCAAAATACCTTTACCACATATGATTACTTAAAAACTAATAAGTACAAAGTGCGAGCTAAATATATCTAATTTTAAACCCTCGGCGCATATTTACAGATGAGTTATTAAACAATTCTTATAAAATTTCGAGCGAAAATGTTAAAACTGTAATAACTACTGTTGACACACGATAACATTATTGCAAATTACCCAAAATCTGGTAAACATATATATGGGAGCTATATCTCGATCTGAACCGAATTCGGCCAAACTTTTTCGTATTGTGGTAGTCGTCGAGGAAAGCGTGCAAAATTTGGCAGCTACATATAAATCTGGACCAATTTCTATAAAATTCAACAGTATTAGTAGGAGTCATAAGAAAATTCTTTCTGCCAAATTTCGAGAGAATCAGTTAAGAAATGAGCACTTTATAGAAATATTTCTCAAATCGGGAGCTATATCTAAATCAGAACCGATTTCGAGCAAACTTCTTAGATATTGTGGTATTCCTTGAAGAAAGCGTTGTACCAAATTTTGGGAAGATTGGGCAATACATGCGCTTGCAGTAGCTCTAAAAGTGAAAATCGGGATATATATATATATATATATATATATATATATATGTATATATATATATATATATATATATATATATATATATATATATATATATATATATATATATATATATATATATATATATATATATATATATATATATATATATATATATATATATATATATATATATATACAGATATATATATATATATATATATATATATATATGAAAAAATTTCTCAACGCCGACTATATGAAAAATCCGCAATTACTTTTTGGGCAACCCAATATATATATGGGAGCTATATCTAAATCTGAACCTAAATCTGTAATATCGAGAGTAATAAGAAAATAATCCTGTCAAATTTTGATAGAATCGGTTAACAAATGGGCAGAATATATATGGGAGCTATATCCAAACCTGAACCGATTTTTTTCCAAATTCAATAGACTCTACGCCAAAAAAAGCGACCCATAGTTTGTACACCAATTAACATGGACTGCCGGACAAAGCTAAATCGAATCAGAAAGTGATTCTAAGTCGATCCGTATACTTATCAATAGGTTTATCTCTCTTCCTTTTGGATGTTACAAACAAATGCACTAAGTTATAATACCCTGTACCATAGTAATGGTGTAAGTATAATTACCAACGGAAAACGCTGCTTACCACTCTATTTCTCATATTACAACTGTTACAATAACCTATTTCACCAAAACGTTGAACAAATAAAAAAACATTTTTCATTTGTTGACATTAGGATTGGGCAGTATGTACTTGTGAAAAAAAAAACAAGTAAGAGCGCATTAAGTTTGGTCGAGCCGAATCTTATATACCTTCACTTTGAATTGCATATGACAAGTCCTTTGAATGACTTTTTAAAATATGTATGAGCTATATTAAGTCATAGACCGGTAAGGTCACGAACAGCCTTGCAGTGTAAGAAGGAGATTAACCCCTACTCTGAGGATGGCAAAATCCGCATCGCTTGGGTATGGCCCGGCACCCACGGAGTAAGGGGAAATGAAAGGGCAGACGATTTGGCGGTGAAGGCCAGAGGACTGCCGTCAATAAACTTGGTTATCGCGAAGCCTTTCGAGTCGACGCATACCGCGTTAAGGGAGTGGGCGACGAATGCGCAAGCAACATTGTGGAACAACGAAACGGTCGGTAGGACGGCCGGGGGGGATCCAGATCGTGAAAAGAAGAGGCTATTACTGAAAGGAAGTAAGAAGGAGGTCAGTATAGCTATTGGTATCATAACGGGACACATAGGACTACAAGCTCACTTATGTAAAATCGGTGCGGCAAGTGTTAGCATGTGTAGGACATGCGGGGAAAATGATGAGACGTTGGTGCATTTCCTTTGTCATTGTCCGGCTTTCGCGTCTAACAGATACCGGTACTTAGGTGGAGACACAATATCAGACATGAACCAACTTAGGGGAGTGGTATTGAAAACAATTAATGATTTTGTAAGTAGCACGGAATTCCATACTTAAAATTTTCTTGTTAGACGTTATTTTATAGTTTTTAGAGCGCATAACAAGCCGATTACTGGCTTAGGTGTATGTCCATAGTGGCATGGGGCGGATTAATTGGACTCTCTAGAAACTCATGACGTATAATCGGGAGATCGGTTTATATCAGGAAGCTATATCAGGCTATGAACAGATTTGAACCATACTTATTACAATTGTTGGAAGTCATACCAAAACACCACGTGCAAAATTTCAATCAAATCGGGAGGTAATTGCTCTTTTTAGAGGCTCAAGAAGTCAATTCTGAAGATCGGTTTATATGGCAGCTATATCAGGTTATACGCCGTTTTTACCATACCTGCCACAGTTGTTGGAAGTCATTACAGAATGCAACGAGCAAAACTTCAAATAGGATAATAATTGCGCCCTCTTGAAGCTCAAGTCGGTTGGCCCAATTTGGCCCATTTATAATCCCAACCAACCTACATCACTAAGAAGTATTTGTGCAAGTGCGTAACTTTACCCCTACGAAAGTTACTGTGCTTTCGACAGTCAGAAAGATGGACGGACGGACATGACTAGACCGAATTAAAATGTAATGACGATTAAGAATATATATTGTTGTTTAGACGTATGTTTCGAGGTGTTACAAATAAGATGACGAAATTAGAAAAAACTCATCCTATGGTGGAGGGTATGAAAAACAGTCAAATTTACCCAATTGTGCTCTCATAAAGTAACTTCATAGACTGTGGCGATTATCTTATCATCTGCAAAGGTGTAATCTGTAGCCAACATCAATTAACGCCATAAACAACCTGTGACCGTTATTGAATAGTGTTGATAATTTGGGGAAATTTTATTAATATTCCGATAATAATGATTGCTTCAAAAAGTGGTTATCTACCTACGATGTGTTTAATCAAAACTCCCAATAAGTGATGAACATGGATTTTGCATTTATCCATGACACGGTTAATAAATTTGGATAACGCCCGTCAAACCGAGGTTTTCCAGGAAACGGTAGTAGTTGGCATTATTACTTAATAGCTGCAATGATTTTTTTTTATTTATCAAATACGTATACTCGTATTTCATGCTGTATTGGAAGCTTTTGTACTTTACAATTTTACCCTGGAAGGAGGCTAAAATAAATAAATTTAAATCATTTGTATGTACATCCTAGTTACATGAATTTGCTTATTGAAAGATTAGATTAACAATCATAATTGAAATATTAAAGATATATTCAAAGTTCGTACTAGCAGTTAGTTACTTATTATTCTCAGTAATTAGCGTCATGTAATCGGTAATAGTAGTAGTGTAGTTATGTTTAATGATTCTGTACACATGGCAAGAATGCTGGCCCACATACTTTGAAACAGTTCCTAAGATTCTTTAAAACTCAGATGTCGACACCTTTCTTAACCTCCAATATACTGTGGTATCACAATGGACTAATTTGGGAGTCCTAATCTAACCTGAGAGCAGAGACAACGGAGGGCATGTTGAGGCTTTTGAAAACCCATTTCCACAGCATACGACGGAACTCACGGAGTCACCGGAATCTTGGAATAATGACGTTGATCGAAGGTTTATAATTACGGAATTTATGGTGAAGGAATCCTTGAGGAGCTTCAAACCATTTAAGTCACCCGGACCTGATGGAATATTACCGGCATTACTACAGAAAGAGGCAGACTATCTGGCGCCTCATCTGGCTAATATTTTCACAGCGTGCCTAGAACTTTCATAGCCTGGCAGGAGGCAAGGGTGGTGTTTATACCCAAGCCCGGCAAGGCAAGTTATGCGACACCAAAGGCCTACAGACCCATAAGCCTTACGTCCTTTCTACTTAAAACCATTGTGGACAATATGATGAAGAGTAGGACATCCAGCGAACTGCTCAAATACAAACAGCATGCCTATGTCAAGGGAAGGTCGGTGGTGACTGCCCTGCACGAGGATGTGCATAAAATAGAAGAATCCTTCGATGCCAAAACGTTTACACTGGCGGCATGCATTGACATCGAATCCATAGACCAGTAATGGGTGGACCCGGTCCTTAGAGACTGGATAAACCATATGCAAAGGAACAGGTGGATAAATTGTGTGTCCCATGGCATAAATATAAAGGAAAAGGGGCATAAGGCACGCCACAGGGGGGATTATATAGCCACTCCTATGGGTGACCACCATAAATGACTTATTACGGATACTGACTGAGGAGGGAATTGAACCCGTCTGCTACGCAGACGATGTTATAATACTTCATAGGGGTAAGGATCTGAACCAGGTAAGCAGAATGGCAGAAAGGGTCTTGCATATGGCATATGACTGGGCTAGACCCAGAGGTCTCAATGTTAACCCAGAGAAGATTGAAATATACCTGTTCACGAGGAAGACGAAGATGGGCCAATTTAACGCACCACGTTTCCTCAATAAGACGATTTCGATATCTGACAAGGTCAAATACTTAGGTGTGATCTTGGACATGAAAATGAAATGGAAGTGTCACATTCAGGAGCGTACTGAGAAGGCTCACAGATGTTGGGCACTATGTAGACGGGCCGTAGGCTCGAAATGGTGCCTGAATCCCAAGATAGTCCACTGGCTCTACAGGAGCGTGATTAGACCATTACTTATTAACGCATCAGTAGTTTGGTGGACTGCTATGGAGAAAAAGCGCAACATAAGGACCATACAACAGGTTCAGAGAACATGTAGGCGGAGCATTGAGGACCACTCCCACTACGACATTGGACATTATTCTAGATATCCGACCCATTGACATACAGATTAAGTGTGAGACAGCCACTGCGGCTATGAGACTTAAGGCGATTGGAGAATATATTGATGATGGGAGCAGCTCTTACCATTGCGGTATAATTGAGGTGACGATAGGAAACCTGGAAGGAAGAGAAGAGGTTTTCCATCGGATACCTGAGATGAACATTGAAGTCCAGTGCGAAGCACTGCTGCCATCGGCACAGTCTTGAATTGACGGAACCCTAGTAATGTCATCTGGAAGATCATGTTACACGCATGGAGCAAAGCTATAGGACAGAGTGGGCCTGGGGTCTACATTAAGAAACTAGGGACTGAGATCTGTTTTAGACTGCCTGACCATAATACGGTCCTGCAGTCGGAGATCCGGGCGATTACGAAATGCATGAATTGGTGTGGTGCTAACACGAGGACGATGAGTGTAAACATCTTTACCGACAGTAAAATTGCCATAAGGGCAATAACGACCAGGACGGTAAGGTCACGAACAGTCTTGCAGAGTAAGAAGGAGATTAACTCCATCTCTGAGGATGAAAAAATCCGCATCGTTTGTGGGGCCATAACGGAGTAAGGGGAAATGAAAGGGCAGACGATTTGCATCCTATTTTCAATCTAACCTAACCTGTATTCTTAACACATTTTCTTAATTAAAAACAAGTAAAAGCGGCAAAGTTTGGCCGGACCGAATCGTGGGAAACCACGACCATGGATTCTGCTAAAAATTTATACAAAATAAATTTAGTTGAAGTGCATAATTTTATTCTACATACCTATGTAACTTCTGTCAAACCAGTCAAAATTAAAGCTTCTAGTAACCGAACAAGGATGATCGAGAGATAGGTTTATATGAGAGTTGCATCAGGTTATATACCGATTTTGACCGTACTTGGAACAGTTGTTGTAAGTCATAACAAAACTCTACATGCTCAATTTTATCGGACAAAAATTGCGGCTTGTAAGGGCTCAAGAAGTCAAAACGGGAGATCGGTTTATATGGGAGCTATATCAAGTTATAGACCGATTTGGACCGTACATGGCACTGATGTTGGAAGTCATAACAGAACACGGCATGCAAAACTTCAGGCAAATCAGCCAAAATCGGCAGACTGGTTTATATGAGAGCTATATCTAAATCTGAACCGATGTGGCCCATTTTCAATCTCCAAAGACCTACATCAGTATCTGTGCAAAATTTCAAGCGGCTAGCTTTACGCGTTCAACCGCTTTCATGATTTCGACAGACGGACGGAATAGATCAACTCAGAACGTCGAGACGATCAAGAATTTATATACCTTATGAGTTTTAAGACGAATATTTTGAGATGTTACAAACGGAATGACTAGATTAGTATACTTACTATTTCTTTGTTTTTCATAGTAGTTCTGTTTTCCAGCGCCCCAACTGCATGGGTTTTGTGGGATTGCATGTATCCCTCGTTGTGGCGAGCCGCTTGCTCTAAGATTCGACGCTCGCCGCCAGCCGCTCTAACCTGGGTCAAGACGCTGATGTTGGCCATTGGTTATTTGAAGGCGCCAATAACTCGCCTTGTCATCTCGAGTAACATTGGCACTCAGTATTTAATTAAGAGCCAGTGCCACCTGATTCCTCACTGAGACTCTCCTCTCGAAAATCGCTGACTACCCGCGGCCGCATTTGCTGCTACTCCGCATAAAAACGGAGCTTTCCACCATCCGCAACCTGTGGATGCGCCCGGTAGCTTTCAGCTAAGCTTCCCGTGATAACGATGGGCACCACGCAAGTCGGAGCACGAAGTTGCAGCCTGTGTGGTGCTCATAGTCATCCCTTATAGGCCGGGAGATAAGTATACATGCATGCAAAACTTCAGGCAAATCGGACAAAATCAGGAGATCAGTTTATATGGGAGCTGTATCTAAATCAGATTCCATATGGCGCATTTGGAATCACCAAAGACCTACATCAGTATTAAGTATCTGTGCATAATTTCAAGCGGCTAGCTTTACGGACTGACGGACATGGCTAGATCAACTCAGAACGTCCAGAAGATCAAGAATATATTTACTCTATAGGGTCTTAGACGAATATTTCGAGGTGTTACAAACGGAATGACTAGATTAGTATACCCCCATCCTTTAGAGGTGGTTATAATAAAGTTGAATACTAGCCTCAGATTAGTTTGTTATAGCCTTGAATAATTGCTGAATAACGACTAATGTAAAGAATGTTGGAGTATTGTGTGACAATTGACTCATTATCCTTCACCATGAGTCAATATTGTTTGCAGCACTTTTGATTTGAAATCTTGACTGATTAAATCTTCCAAGAATATCAACTGTTTACTTGGTCATATATCCTCATTTCTATTTGAACGTCTTGACGTTATTTTAGTGAGAAACAATTAAAAACTCATAAAAAATAATATCCATCATTTATAATAGAGTCAACTATGCAATTATTGTCGTTGAAGATTTGCAAAGGATGACACGACACCGACATACTTACATTCACTTTTGATGGTACTGATTTCGTGCGTGAGTGACACAAAGACAGGCCAGGACCAGGACAAACTTTTTCTTTGCTCATATGTCAAATGGGTGCGTGTGGGCTATGCCTAGGTTTGTTGTGATAATTATGTGGGCCTTCATCATTGTCCTTATTTATTTTATCACATACACTACACACAACATGGCAATAGGTGTATCCTTACTCATGCAAACACACATACATATAGAATGGGAGTGTATGGGTAATGTGTATTTAATTAGATGAACTAAATGAAATGTTTGAAAACAATTATTGTTCTTTGGCTCTTTTCCCGCCATCTTTCTGTACGAATGCTGACAATTGACGTAAATGAATAGTGAGAGGAAGAGGTTTGTTTTTATTACAAGATTTTTTAGTCCTCGACAAGAAATACTATAATTTTTCTAAGAAGAGCCTACAAACCGCAAGAGCTTATGAACTTACCGTATGCGTATGTGTAATGTAATTCCTACACAACTAAAATATTTCGCATAATAGTGACTTATTCAATAAAATGACTTTTTCGGTATATCACTATTCAAGATTCAGGTTTATCTTTTCACCATAGAATTGAAATGGTTAAGTGGCTTTGAAACAAAGTAAGCAAAAACGCCATTAGTGCGGCTGGGCCGAACTTTAGATACCCACCACCATGGATGTACAGTGCACTTGCACCTGAACCAATTAAAACGTAGCCGGTGCACTTTTGCAAAATTGTGAATATTTGCAGATATCACCTAATATCCGTTAAGGTTTTACAGAGAATACGAAATCATCAAAAATTTTTTGGAAAATGATTTCATTACCAAAATATTTGAAAATTTATAAATACCCAAAATAGGTATTTATTGGGTATTGACCCGATGAAGCATCATATTTAAAACATGTTTCAAACATTTCTATAACACATTTGCATTTACACTTCTCCATGCAGATTCTAAAATTGTTATAAATTCTTTTAGTGAAGTTTGCTTCATAGACACAAGGAAAACACCCTATTTTGCAACAACTAACACGACACGGGGATAAAAAAAGATATGAAAATTCATACCGAGTCCCTCCCCCAAGATTCCTATTTTTCGAATATTATTGCGTTTACGTAATTTTCATTGTTTTCTAGTTGTAATATAAGTCCGCCACAAAGTAAAATCCTGGCTAAAGCTATGCACTACACGTTCTGTTGTTGATTTATGAACAGTTGTGGTTGACCAGATAACATCTGTGTGTTGATACTTTTATGAACCAATGTACAGTTGGGTATTTGGCGTTCAAAATGGAGATCAATTCAGGGAAGCGTCCATTCTTAATAAAAAATTAACAAACGTGTTTTTTATGGCCTAGGAATGAAAAATTTTATGACCTTTTTCGGCTGTAGTAGCCACAATTTTAGTCCGAGCATTACCAAATGTGGTAAAAGATTTACTATTTGATGTCTCTATACGTCTGCCAAGTTCCATCAAAATCGGTTTTGAATTCGATATAGCTACCATATATTCCACAATTTTGTTCACATTATATCAAGTTTTAAATGAGATTTATGATTTAATGTCTAAACATGTGTGTGTAAATATAGAATTTATTGTCCAAATCGGTTAACATTTAGTATAGCTCCCTTATATATCTTTCTCCCAATGTACATTTGTATACCCTCCACCATAGGATGGGGAATACTACCTTTGTCATTAAGTTTGTATTAATACTAAACAAAATTTCCCATGAACATTCCATTAAGGAACAGAGGATACTTCTCTCTTATCAATGAGTCCGATTAAAGTTAAGCTCAATGATAAGAGGTCTCCTTTTATATGCCGGGTCTGAATGGCGTACCGCATAGCGACACCACTTGGTAGAGAAGATTTAACATGGCAGGATACCTTACAAATGTATGCACCACTGAAAATTTTGTTGGTGTTCAAGCCGGGATTTGAACCCAGGCGTTTAGCGTCACAGGCGGACATGCTAACCTCTGCGCCACGGTGGCCTTCCGATTGTAACACCTTGAAATATTCGTCTAAGACCTCATAAAGTGTATACATTCTTGATCGATATGGCATTTTGAGTCGATCTAGTTGGAATTGTAAATGGGTGATATCGGTCCATGTTTTGATATAGCTGCCATATAAACCGATATTGTATCTTGACTTCTAGAGCCACTAAAGGGCGCAAATCTTATCCGATTTGGCTGAAATTTTGCATAAGGTGTTTTGTTATGACTTTTAAAAACAACTGTGCTAAGTATGGTTCAAATTGGTCCATATAGCTGCCACATAAACCGATCTGGGATCTTGACTTCTAGAACCACTAAAGGGCGCAATGAGGCTGAAATTTTGAACAACGGCTTCTCCCATGACCTTCATCATACGTGTTAAATCGGTGTGTAGCCTGATAAAGCTCCCACATAAACCGATCTCCCGAATTTACTTCTTGAGACCCTAAAGGGAGCAATTCTTATCCGAGTTGGCTGAAATTTTACGCAATGACTTATGATGTGTCAAACCAATGTGCGATCCAAAAAGAGATACCGGAAAAGAGCTTGACAAATGCGATCCATGGTGGAGGGTATATAAGATTCGACCGGGCCGAACTTTGCACACTTTTTACTTGTTATGGCTGAAATCGACGTAATTTGGTACGATCTTCATAAAATTTAGCATGAGGCATTAGAGGTATTATCATGTGTACTGAACAACATTAGATCAGATTTAGATATAGCTCTCAAATACATATTTTATCTCATAAGCAATTTAATGGCTGTATATGTATGGTATTTATATGGCGAGCAAAGATAAATCATGTGGCAAACATTATTTTTACTATGCAAACTTTGGAAAAAAAAAAAACAATAAAAACTAAAAGGGTAGCAATTCGTAGCACTTATCACGAACATAGTGAGTTAGTTCACGGCTAGAACTACTTATATTTAAAATATCTTAGAGGGTCTTTTGCGGATTCCATTTTTTTTTAATTGTTCAATTTGTGGGCAAATTTGATCAATTTTGGACCAATTTTTAAAAAATAAAAAAAAGATTCTTAAAATAAATGTAGAGTAAACTAATTTAAATTGAACACCTAAAGCTCAAGGCTCCATAATAAAAAATTAATTCTTTGACATAAACTGTTTTTCTTTTATACCCACTACCATAGGATAGGGGGTATATTCATTTAGTCATACCATTTGCAACACATCGAAATATCTATTTTCGACCCTACAAAGTATATATATTTCGGATTGTCGTATAATTTTAAGACGATTTGACGATGTCCGTGTGTGTATGTCCAAACATGGTTCAGATCAGGCTTTATTTAGATATAGCTGCCATATAGACCCATCTGCCGATTAAGGGTGTGGAACGCATAAAAGCTTTATTTATTATCCGATTTCGCTGAAATTTGAAACTGTGAGTTGTTTTAAGCCTCCCGTCGCCCGACCTGAATTTGGTTCAAATCGGACTATATTTAGATATAACTGCCATATAGAGCGATCTGACGGTTAAGGGTCTGAGCCCATAAAATCTGCATTTGTTACCTGATTTCCCTAAAATTTAAAACAGTGAGTTATTTTATGTCTACCGACATCCGGCCTGAATATGGTGCAGATCGGACTATATGTAGATATAGGTGTCATATAGGCTAATATGCCGATTAAGGGTCTGACGTTCATAAAAGCTTTAATTATTACCCGATTTCAATGAAATGTGAATCAGTGAGTTGTTTTAAGCCTCCCGCCATCTGACCCGGATATCGTAAAGATCGGACGATATTTAGATATGGCTGTCATATAGACTGATATGTCGATTAAAGGTCTGAAGCCCATAAAAGATTTATTTATTACCAGATTTCGTTGAAATTTTAAATAATGAGTTATTTTAAGTCTCCCGACATCCGACCCAAATATGATTCAGATATGACTGTACAAATATAGCTGTCATATTTGGATATAACTATGGATATAGTAGTGGAGTTATAATAAAATAAGATGATTATTATATGCTTGGTTTTGGGTATCCAAAGTTCGGCACGGCCGTTTTTATTGCTTAGTTTTGTTTATGAAATTTAACGTCTTGTTTACTTTTCAAAGAAAATTTGAAAAATATTCATTCTGGAGCTGGCTTTGAGATCGAAGTTATCTATAAATATTGCTGTATTCTCTGTATCGGAAATTTAAGATATTAATTAAGCACAATTTTTGGGACAAAATACCCCACTGTGCAATGTGGTCAATTTGTCAACACCGTGCTTAGTTGTTTCTATGGGTGATTTTTGATTCAGTTTATTTAGTGTTTTAGAGCTCCTATCTTCTATCGTTGTCATACAGATGGCTCATATTGCTCGTAGTCCACATATTTTAAGAAAGTTCTTTCTTTTAAACACTCGAAGTACTCATTTTTAAGTTGCTGACTATCTCTCATGTAGGCCACCGTAGCGCAGAGATTACCATGTCCGCTCAAGATGCTGAAGGCATGGGTTCGAATCCCGGCGAGACAATTATAAAATTTTCAACTGTGGTTATCCTCTCCTAATGTGAGGTAATTTGTGAGGTACTATTTTTTAGATTTTATCTAAAAAAATTTCTTCTGAAAAGTGGTGGTGCAATGCAGCAAGCCGTTCGGACTCGGCTATAAAAAGGAGGCCCCTTATCATTGAGCGTAAACTTGAATCGGACTGCACTCATTGATATGTGAGAAGTTTATCTATTTTCTTTATTTGCTCAAGTGTACAGGACTTTATGGGAGTTGATGCCAACCACTTGGTCTTATCTCCATTTACTGTCAGACCCACTTTCGTTGATTCTCTTTCGATACTTTCAAAGGCTGCGATTGCTTTTTCCGGAGACCGACCAATAATATCGATGTCGTCGAAAAAAATTTGAATAGGACTGTACTCATTGATATGAGAGAAGTATCCCCTTTTCCTAAGTGGAATGTCCATGGGAAAATATGCATGTATGGTGGATTTCGGTCGACTATAGACGTTAATCTTTCAAACAATAAGCTCGATAGTATTTTGTATGCCATGGGGGGAAGAGGCTTATTCCTCTGTAGTTGGCACCTACTATCTTCTTCCCTTTCTTGTGTACGGGATATAGTATGATGAGGGTATGCGTTCTTCTAGCCAGATTGAGCAGACGAACTGATGCATATGCCTCATTAGCGTGTTGCCTCCGATCACATTTTATATCATTATCAGTTACTGGTTATGTGGTATACTCATTGGCACTATCATCGGAAACCAGCAGCTGGGAAAAAATTTTTTTCCATATCCTCAGTATCTGTATATGTTGCCAGATTTCTTTCTTTGTCTCTGCAGGAAGATGTGCTTGTACCAAAGCCATCAGTATTATGTTTATTTCTTTGATATAATTTGCGGAATTCATTCTGGCTTCTGAACATCTCGATTCGCTCACACTTATGTGCTTCCATTTCATTCTTCTTTTCTTTCCTTTCCATCTTTCGTCTCGATACCCCTTCTTCTCCTCACGCATATCTACCGACTGTAAAGGTGGCCTGTAAGCCTCATCCTTGCCTTCAGTAGCTTTTCGACACTCTGGACGTACCATGGCACAGCGGTTCCACTTGAATGCAAAGGGTGACAAAAATAGTAAACATTGACATTTCCGCCTGAAATTTTATGTATGAGTTCGTGCCAGGAATAGAATTAAAAAAATACAAAATCTTGTTTATCCTCTCACTATAACTCGCGAAAATCAAACCAGATTTAGATATAGCTTCCATATATAGTTTTGTCTGATATGAACACAGTGCAGACATTAATCAGCCCATGCCACTATGGACATACACCTTAAACAAAAAGCGGTTTGTTGTGCGCTCTAAATACAAAAAAAAAACATGTAAAAGCGTGCTAAGTTCGGCCGGGCCGAATCTTATATACCCTCCACCATGGATCGCATTTGTCGAGTTCTTTTCCCGGCATCTCTTCCTAGGCAAAAAAAAAGGATAAAAGAAAAGATTTTCTCTGCTATTAGAGCGATATCAAAATATGGTCCGGTTCGGACCACAATTAAATTATATGTTGGAGACCAGTATAAGATGTCAGCCAATTTGAATAAGAATTGCGCCTTCTGGGGGCTCAAGAAGTAAATAGAGCGATCGATTTATATGGGAGCTGTATCAGGCTATAGACCGATTCACACCATAATAAACAGATATGTTGATGGTCATGAGAGGATCCGTCGTACAAAATGTCAGGCAATTCGGATTATAATTGCGACCTCTAGAGGCTCAAGAAGTCGAGATCCCAGGTCGGTTTATATGGCAGCTATATCAGGTTATTGACCTATTTAAACCATACATGGCACAGTTGTTGGAAGTCATAGCAAAACACGTCGTGCAAAATTTTAGTCGAATCGGTTAAACCGTGTTTTATTTGCATTCAAATTTATCTAAATATTAACTTCTTTATATGAATGATGTTTGTTTGTAAAAACATTAAAACAAAGTATATTTTCACATATAACAACTGTATGAAGAGATAAATTTAACTTTGAAACAGGATACCAGAGCGTATGAGCAACAATGCCACACACATTTAGGTTGCTTATACGTCACAATAAAACTGCTGGCAAATCTAACAAATCCCACACATACTCATCACATTTTAGATTTTTTATGCAAAAAACTATGAATATCAAGCGGAAATCACAAATCAAAATTAAAAAAGAAAACTCTGCAATAACATAATATATTCATTCATATGACGAATTCTATCAACATGTTGCTGAAACAATTCACCACAAGCCAACAGCTTTGCCTACTCATAATTCAGGTTTCGGGTTCGCCTTCGTTGTAATTGTATCTTTGTTTTTAACATAAACCTCATAGCACCCACATACACACGCAACGTTGTTGCATTGAGTTTTTATAGACAAACCTGTTGTGGATCAGATGGGCTGCGTATAAACGAGAGAGTGTGTGTGTGTGAAAAGTTTCACGTGTTGCGCTCAACATTTGTAACAATCAACACACAATCAACGTTGCTCTTGTCATTTTTAATGGCCGTTTTATTCAATGCGTGTGTTTGTATAAGTGTTGAATGGCACAACACGGGCAGCAGCAGCAACAACACCTTTGAATTTGATGATATAAAAGGGAAGACCACAAACAGGATATTCTTCATTCAAGTTTGTTTCATTCGTTCAAACGTTCAAAAGTGAGTGAGAGGAGCTGTCCACAGTTAATCAGTTAAAAATCCGCATATTTCCGTTACAGAAAAATATAAAAAAAAAACACACGCACAACAAAAAACAACCCGATATTAGAGAGCTCGGCATTGCAATCCGAAGAGCTACAGGTGTAACCAAGTAATTATCATACGGATTGCTTCAACTTCATTCTAGTGTTTCTAGTGACAAAGTGAGTGCCGTTACAATTTTAATTTTGAAAGAAAAAAATATAAGATGACAAGAAAAACAAATGGACACAAACTAAAGAGCAATTTTTGTGGTTGGTCTGTGTGTAATTATGGTGTAAAAAATTCTAGAAGCCTTTGAAAAAGGACCATGATAAAAATATGACAAGCAGTAATTTAAGGAACATTTATTCCAGCATAGCCAATGTGGGGCAGTGTTTTTTTTTTAATTTATGTATTTTTGACCCAGAGAAAATGGAAAACTAAATTTTTTAAGATCTGGATAATTTTATTAAGGCTAAAATTCATTAGAGTTTAGATAAATATATATTTTTTAACACGTTTCCTGCCTAACTTAAAAAATAGTCTTTTTTTTTGATTTCCTATTTGTGATAGAAACAGAGAACCCTACGCTCTGTAGTCGGACAATATCCGATTGTTTGAAATATTTTTTTAAGTGTAGAATAAAATTTTCATTCAGATTGTGGTTTATTCTCAAAAATAAAGTGGCAATTTAGAAAAGTGGTTTTGAACGTTTTGAAAATTGACACTTTTGTTGCCTAGAATTTTGCGTTACTATTTTGATAAGAATTTTAACAAAAAAAAAAAAAAGTAAATAACTAATAGTTGTTTTAAATATTTCTGAACAAGTCGTTTGGCTCCTGGGTTTACATTTTTGCGAGCATTTAAAACAAATTTAGACAAAAATCCCCATAAATGTAGATGAATGAAAAAAAAAATTGGGTAATTTCAATAACTAGTTAAAAATGTGGAGGTATTTCTTATTCTTAATATTGTGTTTTATGGGCCGGTATTATCATAAGACATTTGTGAATGCCAAAACTGGATCCCTTGTATGATTCATTTGAGTCATTGTACATTTGTTTGCAACGATAAGAAGATAAGCAAAATCCGAATTGCTGAAAGGTCAAGCTCTTACATAAAAATGCCCATAGAAATAGTATCGGGTATTGGGAAAACTCTGGAACTTTTGTGTTATTTCTAAAACCGAATACTGAACATTCCATTAAGAAACAGGAGCAAACTATTCAATAAGTGATGTCCGATTCAAGTTTTAAGCTCAGTGATAAGGTGCCTCCTTTATAAAAGTCCGGGCGGCGCGTCGCAGTGTGACAACTCTTTGGAGAAAAGTTTTAACATGGCAAGTACCTCACAAATGTTGCCAGCATTAGGAGGAGAAAACCACCGCTGAAATATGTTTTTCTGATATTCTCCCCAGGAATCGAACACAAGCGTTCAGCGTCATAGGCGGGAATGCTAACCTTTGTGCTATGGTGCTTTTGATGGATATGAATATAAATTTGATGAATACTTACTACCGGGGCGCCTTGTTAGCCGAGTTGGTAGCGTTCTTGGATTACCAGTGCAGGGGTCGTGGGTTCGATTCCCGCCATAAGCCTTGGTCTGTCCGTCCTGTGGTATCACAATGGACTTATAATTGTCTAATTGTCTGTAAAGGACTGCCACTCATACCTAACCTAACCTAAACTAAGTACTTTTAAGCTCAAGAATTCTTATTTCAGATTTTTAATGTTGGATATTAAGTACAGTACAATAAGGTAACAAGTAGTCCATTTATGAGCTCATGTAGCTTTATCTGAAGATTGTTCTATATGATATTAATATGAAAATATTTTTCGATTTAGAAAATATATGAGACACAATTTTATAAGGTTCAAATGTAGTATTAGCGCAGAAATATATACCTTTTTAAAGATCATCAAGTACAAACACTAGATAATTTCTTGTAAATTTCTGTTAATTTTCTTAACAACTCGCCTTTACGCGTTATCATGTATAGCATTTGTCAAGTTCTTTGCACTGTTTCTATTTATACATTTATAGGAAAAGGAGTATGGGAGGGCATAACAAGAAAACCCCATGAATTCTTTATGATTGTATAAGAAATGGTTTCTGTTAACACTCAAGATGTCAAATCGGGAGATTTATATACGAGCTACATCAGGTTATGGACCGATTAAGATTATACATTGTTTTTATATAAGAGATCATTGCTTAAGTTATTTTGTTACATTTCAGTCAAATCGGATCAGAATTGCGCCCTCTAGAGGCTCAAGAAGTAAAATCGGAAGATCGATTTATGTGGGAGAGATATCAGGTTACAGACCGATTCGAACTGTACTTACGATAACTGTTGTAGGTTATATGAGAAATCATTGTGCAAAATTATAACCGAATCGGATAAGAATTGCGCCCTCTAGAGGCTCAAGAAGTCTATTCGAGAGATAGGTTTAAATTGGAGTTATGTTATGTTGGAGTTAAAAGCAAAAATCATCGAAAATTCATCCAAATAGGATAAGAAATGTTCTCTCTAGAGGCTCAAGAATTAAAATCGGGGAAACGGTTTATAGGGGAGCTTTATCTAAACATGAACCAAATTGGCCCATTTGCAATCCCAATCAATCTACATGCATAAGAAGTGTTTACGCAGGAGTTTAGCTTAATTGCTTCAAAAGTTTGCGTGATTTCGATAGACGGACGGACGGATATAGGTAAATTGACTTAAAATGACATGATGATCATAGGGACGAATATTTCGAGGTGTTTAAAAAGGAATGACGAAAAAAGTATACATCCATTCTATAGTGGAGGGTATAAAAGATAAAACTGTGTTGTTGTAAAAAGTTCGGCCAGATCAAATCTGATGCAAATACATTTACCAACAACCTGCATCAATAAGAAATATCTGTACAAAATTTCAAGCGGATATCTTTACACGTTCGGCCGATATCGTAATTTCGATAGACGGACGCACAAGGCTATAAATACTTTATGGAGTGGCATATCAATATTTCGAGGTTTTACAAACGGACTGACTAGATTATGATGGTGGCTATAAAAATACAATTTGGCCCTATGAAAAAAAAAAAACAAATCAGTCCCAAAATAATGTGTTCACACACGTCAGACTGACATATGGACTTTTTATAGTTAATTGACTTGGACCATACTTGCTATGGTTTATGAAAGCCATAGTAGAACTATGAGTGCAAAATATCCAAATCGGGAGCTATATCAGCATATGCACCGATTTGAACCATACTTGGCAAGTATGGTGAAAGTCATAGAAGTCGTTGTACAAAATTTCAGCCAAATCGGATATAAATTGCTCCCCATGGGGGCTCAAAAATATAAACAGGAGATCGGTTCATATGGGACCATGCTTATATTTAGACCACAGTTAATGGAAGTCAAAACAAACCATTTTGTGCAAAATTTCAGATAAATCGGATAAGAATTGCGTCCTCTAGGTGTTCAAGAAATCAAGATCCGGGATCGGTTTATATGACAGCTATATCAAGAAATGGACCGATATTGCCCATAAAAACAATCCCAACCGATTTACACTAATAGGAAGTATTCATGCAAAATATCAAGCGCCGAGCTTTATTCGAAAGTTACCGTGCTTTCCACAGGCGAACGGACAGGGCTAAAACGGATAGGCTAAAATTGTCAACACTAAGTATTGCCAGGTGCAATCTGACATTTACATTGAAAAGTTTGACGTTTTCTAGCATAATCTTACTGAGAATGTTTTCACATACCATCATTTGTGTTGTTTGCAGTGACTTTGATAAAAAAATTATGTAAACTCTAAACATTTTTGTGCGACCATTTTGCACAACCTTCGACGTGTATTATCAAAAAAGTGCATCGGTGAACTTAAATCTTTGTATGGCGATTAAGCACCATCCTATAGCACCTTGAAAAACATATAACATAACATATATAATGAATTCAGCCGAGCCGACGCCCGTTCAAAGTCGATGTCCGTAAAGGTCATCCAAAAACGGCCGTTATAAGGGGAAGAAAATGAAAAAAAAACTAGTAAAAAATATATCGTGTGAGAACGGGTAAAGATATCTCTTTGAAGTTGAAGAATGGTTCGAGCTAAAGTGTTAACGAAATCGGCCAAAAATTTCAAGGCCGTAGGTTGTCCGGGCGCTTTTCGGCAGGCCCCCAAAGTTGGTTACCTCGGTATTTCGAAAAATAGTTCGGGCTGCCAAATCTTTATTTTTTTTACTGGATAGTGCTCAAAAATTCGGACACCTTAGTTCTAAACTTTTGAAATTTCAAAGTGATATCTTCACCCGTTCTCAAACTGCATATATTTTACTAGTTTTTTTTTTCGATTTTCTCCCACTGTGTGTTATACCAGAGAGCTTTGATGCCATACGTGAACTTATAATGCATGATCGTCATGTGACATACCTGAGATAAAGGCATCCTTGAACATTTCTTCTACCAGCAAATATTCGACATTGCATGAACACTTTGCCGTAAAAAAGGTTTCATCTAGTTCTATTCCGCACAATCTGACAATTGCTTAAAAAAAAGGCTCGTGTCGATTAGTAATACTAAATTTTGACAAAACACTATCGCGGTGTTTTAAAAAACATTTATAGGAACGCCATAGGCAGTGAATTGTGGATCTATGCGTATGAACCCAAAACAATAATCGACCATGTAGATCTTTGAAAGTTGTTCGTTTAAAAAACACTTCGAAGTAAATGATCGCCTGTTTGTTCTGCAATACTGGTCGCTTGAGCAACGGAGGACGTTTAATTCTGAGTGGTTCAAAAGAATTTGAGTCTTGGGAGAAATTCGAAAAACAAATGAGAGAAGGCGAATCGTTGTTCAACATGTTAATGTGAGCTCAGACACATTGGCACAAACCAGCGCCTTTTCAGCCGACCAAAATGTCCAATTGATGGGTCAACCGCTGTACAGTCCTGAGTTGGCACGCTCATTAGGATA
The DNA here is from genome assembly GCF_963082655.1 of Stomoxys calcitrans. Lineage (NCBI taxonomy): Eukaryota > Metazoa > Arthropoda > Insecta > Diptera > Muscidae > Stomoxys > Stomoxys calcitrans. The sequence continues at coordinate 81,408,559 of NC_081556.1, forward strand.
AAAATGCGTGGTCAATGATTTTTGTCACCAGAAAATGCTGTTGAAGCGTTCAATATCTTCTCAAAAACAGCAGATCTCTGAAAGAGATAGCTAAACAATTCAAAATTCATCTGTTCTAGTTGCCGGGCATCAGAGATATCCCATAGAATTGAAGGGCAGATGAGTCTGGGAGGCTAGAATCTTCCTTACACAGAATCTTCCTTACACATTCCGGGGGAACTGGAATCTGTGGTTATACCTCTAGCGAGAAAGAGGGGAACATCTGCTGTGTGTGTGTCTCGTTCTGGCAAGCAGAAATAGTTTCATTTTAGGTCCTCATTTCGACCACTTAAACCTAACCCTGGAGTGGGAAAAATCGGACCATGTACAACTACCTAATGACATAAATTATTGAGACACTGAGAGAAAACAACTTTAATCGTATTTAGGTGAAATAAAGTGCCCAGTTGGAGGCCACCGTAGCGCAGAGATTAGCATGTCCGCCTATGACGTTGAACGCCTGGGTTCGAATCCCGGCGAGACCATCAGAAAAAATTTTCAGCGGTGGTTTCCCCTCCTAATGCTGGCAACATTTGTGAGGTACTATGCCATGTAAAATTTCTTTCCAAAGAGGTGTCGCATTGCAGCAAGCCAATCGGACTCTGTTATACAAAGGTGGCCCATTATCATTCAGCTTAATCAAGTTTTATCGGACTGCACTCATTGATATGTGAGAAGTTTGCCCCTGTTCCTTACTGGAATATTCATGAGCAACGTTTGCATTTACAAAGCGCCTAGTTAGCAAAGTTGATTTTGAGCTCGGCTCACCAGTACAAAACTGGAAAAATATTTACATTGAAAACATTTTTGTTCTAATTTTAAAGATTTAATCAAAAATTTAAAGAATATCAATTTTTCAACTGTTTCAGGTAACATTCCCTTAGGCGAAAAATATTTTCCTACATATTAAGGATTTTTTATTTTAAATGTTTGCGTCAAAACAAAAATCTAAAATGAAGGTCAATATATCTTTGAATGTTAAGAAATTTACATTGGGACAAGACAACAGTGAATCATAGTTAAAGACACAAAATAGGGTTATAAATAGGAGCGTCTATATATATATAATTTCCTAAGGGTAAGATGCTAATTTATAAAAGAAATTTTAAAAAATAATAATTGGACAGTGATCGATGAAGAAAAATAAGAATCAATCAGCGATCAATATTTGAAACGGATGGTTATATCCGTTAGTAACTAGGAAATTAAATTTAAAGATATCATCTTTCTTTTAAGGCTTTGGTTCTTTGGTTCGTCTCATGACTAAAATCCTACGAATAAGGAAAAATCTTAATTTTTTAGTCAACTTTTTTTCAGTGTACAAAACAACTGTAGTTTACATTGCTCGTTCTGACACACAGGAGGTTAACATTTTTATATTGGCTTGGGTAAATGGGTGCATGTGAATTTCTTAAAACGGGTTTGAATATCGGACGCCAAATGCCTAATGGCTGTGCCCATGGGAATCCCACATAATTCCCCTAAGCCTCTCCTCTGATGCAGGGGCAGAAGAAAAGACTCTCAAACTTAGAAGGTGGTTCTGTTTCGATCCGGCTGAACTGGCAAGCGTATCTCTGAGGAGTATTTTTAAGTAAATGTACAAGAAGGGGTGGTCCTGATTGGGGATATCAAAAATCTTCAATGAGGCCATTAATGGTTGGATGCGCAGGGTAAATGGTTGGCACACTAATTTCACAATTCGCCTAAATTTGGGTGTATGTTATAGGAATTTGCACCCTAACCACTTTTTCTCATTCTGTTTTTTGTCTCTAGGAATAATCTAGGGCCTCACAGCTCTTTACTTTTCACATACACTCTTACAAGGGCATCGGCAATTATGGGGGCTGAGTGAGCTAACCTTTATGTAGGCTTCTCATTTAACGCAAACCTTCCAAAACTAATGTAAATTCTAATAGTCAGTAAATGTAAAATAAATTTTAGAACATACAAAAATTAAAAAAGAATTTAGCAAAAAATACTTCATTGGAAACAAATCTCTGGCTCTAAACCAAATGTAAATGCAAATTTCCAAATTTTGCCCATGTACATTCCACTAAGGAAAAGAAGCAAACTTCTCACATATCAATGAGTGCAGTCCGATTTAAGTTTTAAGCTCAATGATAAGGGACCTCCTTTTTATAGTACCTCACAAATGTTGCCAGCATTAGGAGGGGAAAACCACCGCTGAAAATTTTTCTGATGGTCTCGCCAGGATTCGAACCCAGGCGTTCAACGTCATCACATCACATCACATGGGAGTATGTAAAACAATCATCACCCTGTTAAAGAGGCATTTCATCGATTCCCTCTTATTAATGGCCATGTTTCATAAATAAATAATTTCGATGAGAGAAGAAATAGCATACAACCCCTTTTTACCATGCACACATACAAGCACACATATGTAAATTTAAATTTGCTATTGTTCGTTTATTTCTTTTTTTCTACGAAACTGATTTTTGATTTATTGTTGCTTTTTATGTATTTTTAATATTAAAAAGGAAATTATAAAAATCTTGTAGAGAAAAGGATTTCCGATGTGCATTTAACTTCACATGCAAAATGGACAAAAGCACCCTAACCGTAGCTTTAAAAAACACCCATGAAGTATATAAACCGCTCAAACTATAATGGGCTATTAAAAGGTTTTGCTAGGGATTAAAACTAACTGCAAATATGAAACAAAGGACTATGGTTATTTTGAAAAGTCAACATCAGTTCTCAGTGAATTTCTGTGAAGTGGCTATTCCTGTAGAAGACAACCTACACAGCAAAAAGTTACTATCAAATGCCTGGCATACATTTTTAATATATTTACCTTAACTCTAAAATTTTTTGGGACCATCTCTTGAAATGTCTACAACTAGGCCTTAGCGGAAAAATAAAACAAAATAGTAGCTGATTCTAAAAGTCATTTCCATAGACATTTTCTGTCTGTCATGTGCAAATATAAAATGTGATGTATGTACATATGTCCTGACAAAGAAGCACAGTGTTCAATTTTTTACGTTAACATGTCTGAAAGCAAAATACATCTAACAAACAAACTCAACTTAGTATAAAAACATAACAAAATGCTTAGCATAGGTACCTAGCCCCAGAATACCAAACTTCAACTTTTATATATTGTAGAACAGAACATGTATCAGCATCTTAAGTTGAGAAAAAAATGGCAAAATGGCAGCTATACCCAAACGTCGGAGCGTTTGGCGCTTTCGAAAACTTTACCTATGTATGAGCAAAATACACTGAAATAAAGTAAAAGCGTGATAATTTCGGTCGGGCAGAATCTTATATAACTTCCACCATTGTCGAGTTCTTTCCTCGGTGCCTCGTTTAAGGCACACAAAGGATAATGGATAAGAATTGCTATGCTATTGGAGATATATCTTGTTATGCTTATAGTAGAAGTCATTGTGTAGAATTTCAGACAATTCGAATAAGAATTGCGCCCTTTAGAGACTCAAAAAGTAAAATAAAAAAATAGACCTATTTAGATCATATTTGAAGGTCATGAGAGAAGCCGTAGTACAGCCAAATTGGATAATAATTGCAAGGCTTAAGCAGTATAATCGGGAGATCGGTTTATATGGGAGCTATATCAGGTTATGAACTGATTTAGACTATACTTGACATAGTTGTTGCGAGACAAAACAAAATACTTAATGCAGAATTTCAGCGGATAATAATTGCGCCCCCTAGAGCCTCAAGAAGCCAAGATCATAGATCGGTTCATATGGCAGCTATACCAAAACAAAGAAAACCCTACCACACGAAGGCGAAAGATTTTCGTCCAATTAGTTTGTTATCCTTTATGCTGAAGACTCTTGAGAGGTTGATGGAAACATATCTTAGGGCAAAGATCCCTGGAGATCGTCTGTCGCGGCGACAGCATGCATATATTAAAGGCAAACCCACTGAAACAGCCCTTCACGACCTAGTCGGCTACATAGAGGGTTCTCTCGCTGTCATGAAATATAAAATGGTAGCATTTCTTGACATTGAAGGTGCTTTCAATAATGTAAAACCGACGTCAATCATGAAGGAGTTGGAGTTTCTAGGCATCAACTCTACGTAAGAAAAATTATTAATAACTTACTTACCAGAAACTGGATAAACCATATGCTAAGGAACAGGTGGATAAATTGTGTGTCCAATGGCATAAATATAAGGGAGAAAGTGGCACAGGGCACGCCACAGGGGGGCATTTTATTGCCACTCCTATGGGTGACCACCATAAATGACCTATTACGGATGCTGACCGAGGAGGAATTTGAACCCGTCTGCTACGCAGACGATGTTATAATACTTCTAAGAGGTAAGGATCCCAACGAGCTATGCAGAAGGGCCGAAAGGGTCTTGCATATGGCATATGACTGGGCTAGATCCAGAGGTCTCAATGTTAACCCAGAGAAGACTGAAATATGCCTGTTCACGAGGAAGGCGAAGGTGGGCCAATTAAACGCACCACGTTTCCTCAATAAGACGATTTCGATATTTGACAAGGTCAAATACCTAGGTGTGATCTTGGACAGGAAACTGAATTAGAAGTGTCACATTCAGGAGCGTACTGAGAAGGCTCACAGATGTTGGGCACTACGTAGACGGGCCGTTGACTCGAAATGGGGCCTGAATCCGAGAATAATCCACTGGCTCTGCAGGAGCATGATTAGACCAATACTTACGTATGCCTCAGTAGTTTGGTTGACTGTTATGGAGAAAAAGAGCAACATAAGGACCTTACAACAGGTTCAGAGAACATGTTGTCTTGGCATAGGCGGAGCGATGAGGACCACGCTCACTAGGGTACTGGCGACTATTCTAGATATCCGACCCATTGACATACAGAATAAGTGTGAGGCAGCCACTGCGGTTATGATATGAGACTTAAGGCGATGGGAGAATGGATTGAGGATGGGAGCAGCTCATACCATCGCGGTATAATCGAGGCAACGGTAGGAAACCTGGAAGGATGGGAAGTGGTTTCCGATCGGATACCTGAGATGATCCTTGAAGTCGAGTGCGAGGCGCTGCTGCCATCGGTACAGTCTTGGATTGACGGAACCCTAGTATTGCCATCTGGAAGATCATTTTACACGGATGGATCAAAGCTAGAGGACAGAGTGGTCCTGGGGGTCCACATTGAGAACCCAGGGACTGAGATCTATTTTAGACTGCTTGACCATAACACGGTCCTGCAGGCGGTGATTCGGGCGATCACGGAATGCGTGAAGTGGTGTGGTGCTAACGCGAGAACGTCGAGTGTGAACATCTTTACCGACAGTAAAATTGCCATAAGGGCAACAACAACCAGGACGGTAAGGCCACGAACAGTCTTGCAGTGTGAGGATGGCAAAATCCGCATCGTTTGGGTGCCGGGCCATAACGGAGTAAGGGGAAATGAAAGATTAGGCGTTGAAGGCCAGAGGACTGCCGTCAATAAACTCCGTTAACCCGAAGACTTTCGGGTCGACTCAGACCGAGTTAAGGGAGTTGGCGACAAATGAGCATGCAACATTGTGTTACAGCGAAACGGTCGGTAGGATGCCAAAAATCCTATGGGGGGATCCAGATCGTGAAAAGACGAGGCTATTACTAAAAGGAAGCAAGAAGGAGGTCAGTATAGCTATTGGTATCATAACGCGACATATAGGACTACGAGCTCACTTAATTAAAATCGGTGCGGATAGTGATAGCATGTGTAGGGCATGCAGGGAACATGATGAGACGCTGGGGCATTTCCTTTGTCATTGTCCGGCTTTCGCGTCCAACAGATACCGGTACTTAGGTGGAGACACAATATCAGACATGACCCAACTTATGGGAGTGGTATTGAAAAAAATAAGGATTACAAAATCCTTAATTGTTTTCAATACCACTTGGAATTCCTAACTTAATTTCTTTTTAGAGGTTACTTTGTAGTTTTTAGAGTGGAAAACAAGCCGATTACTGGCTTAGGTGTATGTCCATAGTGGAATGGGCGGATTAATATCTGCACCCTCTTTTCAACCTAACCTAAACCGTACTTGACACAGATGTAGGAACTCATAACAAAACACTATGTGCAAAATTTCAGACAAATCGGACAAAACTCGCGGCTTCCAGGGGCTTAAGAAGTCAAATCGGGAGATCGATTTATATGAGAGCTATATCTAAATATCACCCGATATGACCCTTTAGCAATCCTCAACGACCTACATCAATATTAAGTATCTGTACAAAATTTCATGCGGTTAGCTTTACGCGTTCGACCGCTATCGTGATTTCGACAGACGGACGGACGGGCATGACTAGTTCGATTCAGAATGTCGAGACGATCAAGAATTTATACACTTTATGGGGTCTTAGATGCATATTTTGAGGTGTTACAAACGGAATGACTAGATTAGTATACCCCCATCCTATGGTGGGCGGTATAAGAAGATGAAATTAAGAGCCGTCTTTTAAGTAAGAATCCGTCAGCGATCGAAATTGGATCGGACGGTGGTGTCAGTAGCGACATAAATTTAAAGATAACATCGTTATTTTGAAGATTCCTTTCATAACTTAGATCAAGGGAAATATCTTGTTTGTGTGTAAGGATCAATACAAAATTTTGATTTAAATTTTAAACAATTTTTATTTTAAAGGCTGTAGCTGATTATAACTATAAACTCACGGGCAGCAGGATACCGCTTAGTCGTTGTACAGTGGTGTCAGATAAAAAACGGGTAAGAAATGTGGCGTAAGAAAAGAAATAACCATAATTCTAAGCAATTGTGAATAGCTTTGCAAATTTCTTACCTTGTCCTTTTGGAAATCGACCAGTTTTTTACCTATAACGCTAGGATTGGATGAAAATTGCAAATTTTGCCAATGAACATTCCATTAAGGAACAGGGGCAAACTTCTCACATATCAATAAGTGCAGTCCGATTAAGTTTTAAGCTCAATGATAAGGGGCCTCCTTTTTATAGCCGAGTCCGAACGGTGTGCCACAGTGCGACACCTCTTTGGAGAGAAGTTTTACATGGCATAGTACCTCGAAAATGTCGCCAGCATTAGGAGGGGAAAACCACCGCTGAAAATTTTTTCTGATGGTCTCGCCAGAATTCGAACCCAGGCGTTCAGCGTCATAGGCGGACATGCTAACCTCTGCGCTACGGTGGATGAAAATATCTGACCCTAAAAAGTGTTGAAGTAGTAACTTCCTATTTGATGTTCCAACAGTCATCTATAAAATTTAGAAAAAGAACCATTTGCTGCCAATATACTGTCTTTATTTGATACAAGCGGTCAAGACCAGATGGGTATTGCAGGAGAATTTACTATGGTTAAAGCGAATCTTCCGATTTTTCGAAAAAGTTTGTTAGATATTGTTAGTGAAACGGCAAGGGTACGTTTAAATGGTAGAAAAATAACATCCAGCAACATGAAAAAGCAATCAGAAATGGTGCAACAAAAATACCTAGGTTGGGGGGGGGTGTCAAAGAGGGATTACAAAACAGTTCGCCAGGTATAGAAATAATCTTCCTATGATTCGAATAAATAAAATTACAAAAGCAAAGTACGAATCTTAATTTTCATATTAAAAAACAAAAAACATTCATATGGAAAAAGCTCTGTATACTCCTAAAGTGAAAAATTACACACTGTGCAACAATGACTTTTAAAAGATGTACTTCTACCGCCCTTAGGTCTATGCCCATGTCATTGCTTGTGGAATTGGCTATTAGTTGTGAATCGCACAAACGTAACTACATTTAATGTTATTATGAACTTTTTAATATGATTAAAAGTGCAACAAACAATATTGTTTGTTAATGTACTCTCATGTGGTTATTTTCCACTACTTCCAATTAACCATGGCCCTTTAAGGATTGAGTGATGGGACAGGTAATACAATCAACATATCTATATTCAATGGCTTGGGAGACGTCTTTGTGGGTATATGTTAGCAGAAAACCAGTGAAGGAAGGCTTCTATGACAGATTATGCGGTATTGATTTATTCTTCAGTAAACTTTGTATAAAATGGTTATAAATTTTGATAAAAATCCGATTTCTTAAAATTGGATGGTAAAGACATTTGTAGAGAAAGATTGTTGACTACATATTAGTTTTTTCATCTTTTTTGCATTTAATTACTCTAATATCTAGCTTGAAAATATTAAGTTAAAAGCTTCTATTCCAAGCATAACATAGCATATGAAAGTACTTTTAAATGGTTAGCCAAGAATGTGCTAATATAAGTTTGGGTTAGAACTAGGGTAGTGAGTTATAACGGGTGATTTTTTTAAAGCTTTAGGAAAGCTTTTCAAAATTAATAAATAAAATTCAGAAAGATTACATCTTTCTGAATTGATAGTACGGTCCATATAATTTATTGTTTGAATATTATTTCAAACGTAGACCGTGAATGCGCTTCAAATGGTTCCGCTTAGTTCAACTTTGGCATACACTTTCCAAAATTTCGGCCGGTATCTTACGAATATATGCTTCAATGTTGTCTTCCAATGCGATTGTAATTATAGCGGGCTTGCCTGTATAGACATGAGTTTTAACATAGCCCCACAAAAACTAGTCTAGGCGGCCAACTGACCGGTCCCGAACGTGAAATAAAATGTTCACCGACCTTGAATGTGAAATCAAATGTTCACCGATCTCGCCTCTCAATAAGTCCATTGTTACGCGTGCTGTGTGGCATGTGGCACCGTCGTTTTGAAACCACATGTCATGCAAGTCAATCTCTTGCATTTTGGGCAAAAAAAGTTTGATATCATCTCACGATAGGGCTCACCATTCACAGCTTCTGTAGTTGTCAGACCTACACTGATAATTTGTCCTGATTTTAAAGTATCGAGCCAAAGATAGGCAAACTTTATTAAAAGAAGGAGGCCACCGTAGCGCAGAGGTTAGCATGTCCGCCTATGACGCTGAACGCCTAGGTTCGAATCCTGGCGATATCATCAGAAAAAATTTTCAGCGGTGGTTTTCCCCTCCTACTACTGGCAACATTTGTGAGGTACTATGCCATGTAAAACTTTTCTCCAAAGTGGTGTCGCACTGCGGCACGCCGTTCGGACTCGGCTTTAAAAGGGAGGCCTCTTACCTTGAGCTTAAACTTGAATGGGATTGCACTCATTGATACGTGCAAAATTTGCAAATTTGCAATTTAAAGATTATCAATTTTCCAACTTTTTAAGGAAACATTTCCTGTGGTGAAAGATACTTTCGTTCATATTAAGGATTTGTAATTTTAAGTGGAAGATTCATAGGTCCTAACTTTGCGCCTTGCTATTAAAGACATTTCAATGAAGGTCAAATTTAAAATAAAGGTAAAACTATCGTTGAAATTAAGAAATTAACTTTGGGACAAGACAACAGTGTACCTTTGCTAAAGAAGCAAGGTTAGGTTAGGTTTAAGTGACAATCTTCCATCAGACTCACTTAGACGTTTTCGTCCATTGTGATACCAAAGGAACAGAAGAAGGAAGATGCCTTCCAGTCCATATCGCTTTAAAAAACCCAATAACTAGCGAATGTTCACATCCGCTAAATCAGATAGGTTTTCAAAGAAATGGGATCTAAAGTGGAACTCCTCCTGACTGCTAGTGCGGGGCTCACACACGGAAGGTGTTCTATAGTCTCTTCTTCTTTGATGTCTTCACAGCTTCTGCAAAAGACGTTGCTGGCAACCTTCCGGTTAGACAGTGTCATGACGGACACAAGGATTGAGACGTCTGCTCTAGCCAATGACAGCAAAGCGGTAGATCTCTTCTAGTCTTTCGAGAAAGATTTCTCGAAAAACACAGTCCTAGGGTTTTACACCACACCCGAAAGACCTCATTTTCATCTAGTCTTGAAATACATCATAGGTATTGCATGTTGTTTGGTGTTGGCCATGTGTTTTTTAAAGCTTATTAACACCTTTGAAGTGATTTATTTGCGCGAAAATGGTTCATCACTGTCATTGCTATAGACCACCATTCATATACGTTATCAAATTAGTGTTGCAATTTCAATATGCACAAATGTTGGTTAGGTTAACCGGTTGCTAGTCTTCAGTATTCAGAGCAGTTTACACAATATTTGAAAACAAACAAATAAAAGCGAATGCCTAAAACTCGAGTCTTAGTAAAAGACAAATGAAAAATAAGTAAAACGACCGGGCCTAACACGGTCTATATGCCAGCTATATTCAAATCTCGACTGATCTGGACCAAATTGAAGAATTATGTCGAAGGGCCTAACACAACTCACTGTGCACAATTTCGGCTATATCGGACAATAAATGCGCCTTTTATGGGCCCAAAACCTTAAATAGAGTGATCGGTCTATATGACAGCTATATCCAAATCTGGCCCGATCTGTGCCATATTGCAGAAATATATCGATTTTCAAATTTCGGCGACATCGGATAATAAATGTGCCTCCTATGGGCCCAAAAACTTATATCGAGAGATCGGTCTATATGACAGCTATATCGAAATCTGGACGGATCTGGGCCAAATTGCAGAAAGATGTCAAGGAGCCCAACACAACTCACTGTCCCAAATTTCAACAAAATCGGATAATAAATGTGGCTTTTATTGGCCGTGGACCCTTAATCGGCGGATCGGTCTATATATCAAGATATAGTGCGATATAGCCCATATTCGAACTTAACCTGCTTATAGACAAATAAGAATCTGTTCAAAGTTTTAGCTCAATATTTCTAGTAGTATCGGTGATATATCTTTTTATACCCTCCACCATGGGATGGGGTATACTAATTTCGTCATTCTGTTTGTAACACGTCGAAATATGCGTTAAAGACTCCATAAAGTATATATATTCTTGATCATAATGTCATTTTAAGTCGATCTAGCCATGTCCGTCCATCCGTCCGTCTGTCTGTCGAAAGCACGGTAACTTCCGAAGGAGTAAAGCTAGCCGCTTGAAACTTTGCACAAATACTTTGTAGTAGTTTAGGTCGGTTGGTATTGCAAATGGGCCAAATCGGTCCATGTTTCGATATAGCTGCCATATAAACCGATCTTGGGTCTTGACATCTTGAGCCTCTAGAGGGCGCAATTCTTATCCGATTTGGCTGGAATTTTGCATGAGGTGTTTTGGTATCACTTCCAACAACTGTGCTAAGTATGGTTCAAATCGGTTTATAATCTGGTATAGCTGTCATATAAACTGATCTTCTCATCCGATTCGGCTGAAATTTTGTACAACGGCTTCTCTCATGACCTTCAACATACGTGTCTAATATGGTTTGTATCGATCAATAGCTTGATACAGCTCCCATAGAAACCTATCTCCCGATTTTGCTTCTTGAGCACCTACAAGGCTCAATTCTTATCCGAATGAATTGAAATATTTCACAATGACTTCTACAATATTCTGCATTTATTTATGGTCCGAATAGGACTATAACTTGATATAGCTCCAATAGCATAACAGTTCTTATTCAATATTCTTTGTTTGTCTAAAAAGAGTTACCGCGCTTAGAACTCGACAAATGCGATCAATGGTGGAGGGTATATAAGATTCGGTCCGGCCGAACTTAGCACGCTCTTCCTTGTTATTTTTAAGAAGACGAAATTCATCGATTTTATTTTCCAGAAACCGCAAATGTTTTCGAAATGCCCTAAAACCAGTAGCTATAAAATTTGTTACAAATGTGCATTAGACTTTTCACAAGTTTTTCACATGTTACTTTCTCGGCTCAAAAATGAACGGTACTGATATTTATGTAAGCTGCCACCAATATGTGTTTCAAACTTCATCAAGATATGGTCAGATTTTCTTATTTCTTTAACTCACGAAAGTCAAATTGCAAGTGAGCGTATTTGACACTTGTCTTCTTATAATTGACGTCAATACACTCATAGTGAAACTCGATGACAAAGCAAAGTGCTTATGTTTTCTTTCGCATTGCCACTCACCCAACAAGTCGTTTTTCTGCTTCTTATTGAAACGAAAATCAGCTGTTTGTCCGATAGCGTGCGAGTGAATGGAAGCAATTAGCTTAGTGAAACAGGCTGTAAATGTCGTTTTTTCTTCAGAATAACTTAATAGGAAGACATTGAAATATGGAATGCATAGTCCTTTGATATTTTATCCATTTGACTATATTCGGTTCCCTTCGCCGCTAAAAATAACATCACTAACCCAACGTAGGCAAGGAGTAACTGATGCCAAGCATGCAATCTGCTATCGAACGTGAAAGAAGAAACTTCGATTGGATGATAATGGAAAACCTTCTTGCATAACCTGTGGCTTTAAGAAAATCTACATTTAGAGCAAAAGTTGTGTGACAACAATAATAACAAACAAGACGCCAACAAAAAGAGAAATTGACAAAAAGTAGAGGAGAACTATAAAGGAATAAAGCCATGATATAAGACCAGGAACCAGCTAAAATGATAACAGAGGACACATTAAAAACTAACGCAAGGAATGAACTTTCAATGGAAATTCGTTCCCCTGGGACAAAAGGCAAAAGAAATTGAAAATATAAAGCTAAGCCAAGTCTTAGAGATTCGGATCCAAGGATTATTTGTGTATGGGGGTTTTATCCGTTTAACCTTTCCCATGAGATAGTTATAAACTTAAGGAAGCTTTTGGTTAGCTAATAATTGGATGACATATTTGAATGCAATAGTGGTTATAATGTATAAAATTTTATTGCTTGCTGTAGGCTATGAAAGAAACATGCAGTCTGATATAAAGTAAGATTTTGCAAAAGTCTTTTGAGTTTTTTAGTGCATCTAGAGTTTGTTTCATAAACTTCAAAAGGATTTGTCTATAGGCCAAAAAAAAACCTATGCCAAAGTTGAACATGATCGGATGCAAATTGCGACCTTTACTTTGTACTTTGGACGAACAGACAGACGGACGTACAGGTGGACATAGGTAAATCGACCCAGGAAGTGATTTTGAGTCGCTCGTTAGACTGATTATTGGATCTATCCCTCTTCATTTTTGGTGTTCAAACTATTGCGCCATTTTATTATATCCTTTACAACAGTTCTATACTTCAAAATCATATCACAAACATCCACCCATACTTCCTATGTCAAACCAATTTGGAGGGTAAAATTTGTACCCTACTATCAAGGACCATCTATTGGGTTGCCCAAAAAGTAATTGCTGATTTTTTAAAAGAAAGTAAATGCATTTTTAATAAAACTGAGAATGAACTTTAATCAAATATACTTTTTTTACACTTTTTTTCTAAAGCAAGCTAAAAGTAACAGCTGATAACTGAGAGAAGAAAGAATGCAATTACAGAGTCACAAGCTGTGAAAAAATTTGTCAATGCCGACTATATGAAAAATCCGCAATTACTTTTTGGGCAACCCAATATAACAGTCCTATTTTGTCTCGAACGGCTTACATGTTCAGTTGTGGGTTGTTTTTTGTTTGTCCCGGTCGTCCTCTGTTTTTTCTTTTTTTGGGCTGTAGCCAGAATTTTGTCCTTAATTTGGATGTCAAACTCTATTCTCACAGATCTTTCATTTAAGTACCATAGTTCCGGTGATCCAACAGGTACGTTTGCGGCCAGTCGCGATATACATGCCGTGATGAAGGGCTTGGTCCCTAATATTATTATCAGTTTCATACCCTACTGCTAAACCCCTTTCATTCAAGTCCCATATTATCCCGTAGTTTTCTCCCTTACTTACTATTATTCCGACACTTGGGGGCAATTTTTATATCAACTTATATCTTAAACACCTTTCATTTGATAGATAGATCAACATGTCAGTTTGGGTGGGTTGTGGGATGGGGTGTCCCCACAGATTATTTGACCCCGAAATAGTATACCAACTTTGTGTTTTTGGGTTGCCATCAGGGGTATACAAAATCATATCTCTGAGATTTGGTTTTTTCAAAATTTTGGTCAAGTGGATGGTTCGCTCCCAAACATAGCACAACACTTTAATTTTTATGTAATAGACTAGATTTACCCGGCCCGCTCTGCTGCGCCTTCGTCAGCACCAAGCGAAAAATTAGTTTCTTGAACCTCATTTTGAAATCCATATTCGTAAAGTACCTTTTATTTGATAACCATATATTCGATAACCATATTCGTACTCTACTCCCAAAAACCTTTAATTTGAGTCTCCTATTGTCCTGAACGGTCCATTTTGATTTTGGGCGGAACTTTTGGGGTAGTTTTAAACTTTGGATGGCGCCAGAGATACTTGAATCCATTTTTAATATCATATTCATACTCTAATACCGAGTACCTTTCATTGGAGTCCTATATTATCCCGATCGGACCACATTTTTTATTTTGGGCAGTACTCTTGGGGAGGTTTTGGGCTTGTGGCGACTCCCTAATTGCTTGGACCTAATTTTAAATGTCATTTTCATACTCTATTCCCAAATGCCTTTCATTTAAGTCCCATATTGTCCCGATCGGTAAATATGTCCGTTCAAGTGTGTTTTGGGATGGGGCGTCCCCCAAGTTTTTTGACCCTAAAATAGTCTACCATTTTTGTGTTTTGGGTTGGCATAAGGGGTATACAAAATTCGAAGCACCCATATCCGAGATCTGGAAAATCGATTGAAAATCGTGGTCAGGTGGAAGGTTCGCCTCACCCTTTGGATATAAAAAGTTTAAGTACCCTATTTTAATTGAGGGGCCAAACTCACCACCTGTAAAAATTTCCTGAAAATCGGTTCAGGCGTTTTTGCCTCTATACCGAACAAACAAAGGGAAACACTTTCATTTTTATGTAATAGACTAGCTGTACCCGGCCTGCTCTGTTGCGTCTTCATTAACACCTCCCCACTACAATTTATGTTTGGTAGTAAATACCTTTTATTGAACCCCATATAGCCATGATTTACAAATATTCTCATTTTGGGAGGTGTTTTATATTCCATATATTTGAGTCCCATATTATCAAGATTGCCCACTGACGGTTTTGGGGCGGTCCCATGTAGTCCCGATCACTCCACTTTGGCGGTTTTGGGCGGTTTTTGGTCTTTGGACGGCTCTCTAGATACTTGGATCCAATTTTTAATATCACATTCATACTCTATACTCTACTCTCGAATACCTTTCTTTGGAGTTTTATATTGCCCCGATCGGTCCACTTTTTATTTTGGACGGTACTCTTGGGGCGACTCCCCCGTTGGTTGAATTTGAATTTTGGGTCGATTTTGGGCATAAGACTCCCTAGCTACTTGGACCTAATTTTAAATATCAGACACCAAGGAATAAGTTTGTATGTCACATTTGTATATGAAAGGTATTTACATTTGATACCCACATTGTCTAAAGCGCTAAAAGTGTCCTGTTGGGTGGCGTTTTTTGGGGTGAGGACCCCCCTCACACGTAGAGTGACATTTTTAGGCCAAGATCGTACTCTACTCTTAAATACCTTTCGTTTGATACCCATATTGTCCCAATCGGTAAACATGTCCGTCCGGGTGGGTTTTGGGATGGGGCGTCCCTCCCCCATGTTATTTGACTTAACAATTTTATACTAATTTCGTGTTTTTGAAATACCATAGATGGCATACAAAATTTCGGTGTACCCATCTGCGAGATCTGACGTTTATGAAAATTGTGGATAGGGGGAGCGTCCGCCCCCCTCGCGGTTATCAAAAAATGTAGTATCCTACCATCTGTGAACATTTCATGAAAATCGGCTTAGCCGTTTTGTAGTCTATACGGAACAGACAAACAAAAAAAGCATTATTATAGATTACAAATTTTAATATTTTTTCTTATTTTAAAATTAAATATTTCCCATATGGTTATGAAATCTTAAGGATTTTGTTTGTTTGAGTCTTAGTGCTTAACCCTCTCCCACCTGGCATTAAATTTTTGGTCTTTGCACTTCTCCACATACCAATCATAAATAAAATTATTGATTCTCTAGCAAATATTGTACGTGATCAAAAAACTTTCCTTGTATGGCAAATTAACGTTAACTTTCTAACCTCTTGTGATGATAATAAATTTATCTTTTTGGAACATTCGTTTGGAATTTTTGCATACTATTATGGAAGCCACGCTACCAATAACTGCACCTGCTCCCGAATTAGTAATAATCAACCACGTGTAGTAGAGAGACAAGTATAAGCGTGCTAAGTTCGGCAGGGCCGAATCTTATATACTCTCCACCATGGATTACATTGGTTTGATTGTTGGAAACCTGAGTAGAAGTCAATGTGAAAAATTTCAGCCACATCGGCTAAGAATTGCGCACTATAGGGGCTAAAGAATTTAAATAGGGACGTAGGTTTATATGGGAGCTATATCAAGTTATGAACCG
This sequence comes from Stomoxys calcitrans, assembly GCF_963082655.1. Classification (NCBI taxonomy): domain Eukaryota; kingdom Metazoa; phylum Arthropoda; class Insecta; order Diptera; family Muscidae; genus Stomoxys; species Stomoxys calcitrans. Next base: position 81,424,867 of record NC_081556.1, read on the forward strand.
ATTTGGACCATACTTGGTAAAGTTGTTGGAAATGAAAACAAAACTTCTTGCAAAATTTTAGCTGAATCGGATAAGAATTGCGCCCTCTAGAGGCTCAAGAAGTCAAAATCAGAGATCGATTTAAATGGCAGCTATATATATCAGTTTATAAATCGATTATAACCATACGTAGCACATTTGTTGGAAATCATAAAACAAATCATACAATCATATCAAAATCATACATACATCATTTTCAGCAAAACCGGATACGAATTGCATACAAATCATACAAAATCATACATACATCATTTTCAGCAAAACCGGATACAAATTGCGTCGTCTAGAAGCTCAAGACGTCAAGATTGAAGATTGGTTCATATGGTAGCTATATCAAAAGATGGACCAATACGGCTCATTTACAATCCCAACTAACCTATAATAATTGGAAGTATTGGTTCAAAATTTCAATCGCCTAGCTTTACTTCATGAAAAGTTAGCTAGCTTTCGACAGACGGGCATGGCTTAATTGACATGGACTGTCTAGACGATCAAGAACATATATACTTTGTTTGGTCTCAGAACAATATTTTGATGTGTTACATACCGAATGACGTAATTAGTATACCCCCATCCTATGGCGGAGAGTATAAAAAGAAGAAAAGAATTTGCCAAAAGTTGGGATTTCCTCAGCAAAAGAAAAAAAGGAACATTTATAACAATTATGTCGTGGAACTACACAAATCACATGTTAAACATGAAAATAACTTCTTGCAAAGTTTGTGAGGGGTTCGAAGTTTCTACACTTTATTTTGTATTATCTAAGTGGAAATTACATTTAGATACATCAGCAAAAATATTTGTTTATTATGAAGTTAATTAATGATAAGTGGATTGCTAGATTGGTTATGGACAATGGTGAAGAACTTGGCAGAAAATAAATTCATAAGTATTGTTTAGTTTGCTGGTGGCAAGAGTCAATAAAATAAGTTTCTAGGTATTTCCTTTAAGAAAAATCCAAAGAAACTAGGAGCACTTTATCCAGCCCGTGGTTGATGCAATAGCACTAAAGCTTGTCGAAGAAATCTTCAAATGTTTTCTTAACTATGATTGTTTTATAAGCATAATTGAATAGTTAGGCGGCTTTCAGCCTCCTAATATTCGTCTTGTTGTATGCTCTAAATGATGAAAAGTAACCTCGATCATTTGAGGTCGAGACTGATTAGAAGATGAAAAGAGTTTCTAGGAAGGCAATAAGTCTTTGCTAGGCCGAAGCCATCAAGGACCGGAGGGGAACGAAGTGGCCGACGAACTGACCAGGAGTGGATCGATAATGAGTGTCGTTCGTTCTACTGATTCAATGAATCCTTCCCTTAGCGAGGAGGTGGATTTATGAAAGGTTAAAGACAGTTGATACCATTTTGTTTCATTGCGAGGAAAAGGCACACAATTATAGGTGAGCAATTCTTTCCATACCTAGATTCCTCCTATGCACCTAACCCGCTCATGGAATACCGCCGAAACTTGAAGTGGCTGAAAGCCACGCTCCCGCCTATGGTAGCTTCAGTCTGGTTCACTTTGTTCCTTTCAATTTTTTCTTGTGCGTGGTTTCAACTTCTCTTCTTTTCACCCTACGCCACTACTGTGGCACGGGGTACTTTCACTGAGTGCATTTGTTTGTAACATTCAGAAGGAAATTAGTTATGCCCGTTGAAAAGAAAATTTAAGTCCGTTTTTCTTCTAAAATTTCGCACAGTGTCTCCTTTAATTACCACTGCACTATGTGCATGAAATTTGATCAAAATCGTTTCAGATTTAGATATAGCTTCCATTAAGAGGCACAAAGAAGAATTCGTCTTTTTTCGGAAATGGTATTTACCAAAAATGTTAACTTTCGACATTTAACAGAAAATAATAGGTTAGGTTAGTTTAGATTGAAAAGAGGGTGCAGATATTAATCCCCCCAGTAATCGGCTTGTTTTGCGCTCTAAAAACTATAAGTAACCCCTAAAAAGAAAATTTTAAGTTAGGAATTTCGTGCTACTTACAAAATCCTTGATTGTTTTCAATACCACTCCTCTAAGTTGGTTCATGTCTGGTATTGTGTCTCTACCTAAGTGCCGGTATCTGTTAAACGCGAAAGTCGGGCAATGACAAAGGAAATGCTCCAACGTCTCATCATTTTCCCCGCACGCCCTACACATGCTATCACTTGCAGCACCGATTTTACATAAGTGAGCTCATAGTCCTATGTGTCCCGTTGTGATACCAATAGCTATACTGACCTTCTTACTTCCTTTCAGTAATAGCCTGGTCTTCTCACGATCTGGACCCCCCCACAGGATTTTCGTCGTCCTACCGACCGTTTCACTATTCCACAATGTTGCATGCGCATTGATCGCCCACTCCCTTAACTCGGACTGCGTCGACCCGAAAGGCTTCGGGTTAACCAAGTTTATTGGCGGCAATCCTCTGGTCTTCACCGCCAAATCGTCTGCCCTTTCATTTCTCCTTACTCCGTTATGGCCCGGCACCCAAACGATGCGGAATTTGCCATCCTCAGAGAAGGCGTTAATCTCCTTCTTACAATGCAAGACTGTTCGTGACCTTACCGTCCTGGTTGTTATTGCCCTTAAGGCAATTTTATTATCAGTAAAGAAGTTCACACTCGATGTTCTCGCGTTAGCACCACACTATTTCACGAATTCCGTGATCGCCCGAATCTGCGTCTGGATTCTCAATGTAAACCCCAGGCCCACTCTGTCCTCTAGCTTTGATCCATCCGTGTAACATGATCTTCAAGATGGCAATACTAGGGTTCCGTCAATCCAAGAGTGTGCCGATGGCAGCAATGCCTCGTACTCGACTTAAAGGTTCATCTCAGGTATCCGATCGGAAACCTCTTTACTTCCTATAATATGAGGTTCCTTATAATTGAGCTTAAACTTGAATCGGACTGCACTCATTGATATGTGAGAAGTTTGCCTCGGTTCCTTAATGGAATGTCCATGGGCAAATATATATATATTCTTGATCAGTGTAAAAATCTAAGACGATCTAGCCCACTCCGCCCGTCTCTCCGTCTGTATGTTGAAATCATGCTACAGTCTTTAAAAACAGAGATATTGAGCTGAAATTTTGCACAGATTCTTTTTTTGTCCATAAGCAGGTAAAGTTCGAAGATGGGCTATATAGGACTTTATTTTGATATATCCCCTATATTGACCGATCCCCTCTATTTAAGGTCTTAGGCCCATAAAAGCCACATTTATTATCCGATTTTGCTGAAATTTTTAGACAGTGAATTTTGTAACGTCCTTCAACATTCTTTTTCAATTTAGCTCAGATCGCTCTAGATTTGGATATAGCTGCCATATAGACCGATTACCCGATTTAAGGTTCTTCTTCAATTTAGCTCAGATCGCTCCAGATTTCGATATAGCTGCCATATAGACCGATTACCCGATTAAAGGCCTTGGGCCCATAAAAGGCGTATTTATTGTCCGATTTTGCCAAAATTTGAGACAGTGAGTTGTCTTAGGCCCTTCGACATCCTTCTTCAATTTGGCCCAGCTCGGTAGAGATTTGGATATAGCTGCCATATAGACCGATCTCCCGATTTAAGGTCCTGGGCCCATAAAAGGCGCATTTATTATCCGATTGTGCCAAAATTTGAGACAGTGTGTTGTGTTAGGTCCTTCGACATCCTTCTTCAGTTTGGCCCAGATCGGTTCAGATTTGGATATAACTGTCATATAGATCGGTCTGTCGATTTAAAGTCTTATCCCTATAAAAGGTACATTTATAATCTGATTTCGCTGAAATTTGACACAGTGCCCTGTGTTAGGCTTTTCGACATCCGTGTCGTATATGGTTCAGATCGGTCTATATTTGGATATGGCTACCAAAAAGACCAATATTTTGTTCTAAAAATTTGAACAGCGACTTTTAGTTAAACTTATTAGACTTCTCAATGTCCGTGTCGAATTTGGTCCAAATCGGATCATATCCCGATATAGCTGCTATGGGGCACAAATCATGCATTTTTTACCGGATTACGATGACGAAAGGTGGTTTACATATATTCCCGAAGGTGGTGGGTATCCAAGCTTAATGCCTTTTTACTAGCTACTATTTTTTTGGTTTCTATCCCACTGAGCAATGGTATGACCTCCTTCAATCCACTCTGCCATCACCTTAAGTTTAATTGCCACAGTGACAGTCTTAGACTTGACCAGTACGTCTATTTGTCGGACATCTAGAATAGTCTAACGTGCCCCAGTAGGCACGATACATATCGCTCTGCCTACGCCAAGACGACACTTTCTCTGAACCTGTGTTGATGCTCTTCTTGTCCATAGCTGGACCATCTTCGGATACGATCCTCATTTGTGGTCTGCTTCTGTGAATCTTTTAACTATGCTGCTGAATAAGAAACTTTCTATCCAAGATCACTCCTAAATACTTGGCCTTGTCGCACATAAAAATCTTTCTGTAAAGGAAAAGAGGCGCCTCAAATTGGCCAATCTTTGATTTTCTCATAAAAAGGGCAGATTACAGTCTTCTTCGGATAAATGTTTAGACCCCAAGGGCCAAACGTATGCTATCTCCAAGACCCTATCGGCCTTTCGGCTCAGCTGATTGGGATTCCTGCCCCATTTATGTGTTACAAAATCGTCTGCATTCAAACCCTTCTTTAGTTACGATCCTTAGTTGGCTATTTATAGTTGTCCCCAAGGGAGTGGTGAAAAATGCCGCTGGGACGTATTTTGTGTCACTCTAACCCTCATTTATATTCCCCAAGTCATCCACCTGTTCTCTCTTATATGGTTAATGAAGTATCAAATAACCCGATTTTTCGGACCATTTATGCCATATGTGATGTTTAGCTCTCTCTTCTCTTTTGGTTTTGGATGTTACAAACAAATTCATGAAGTTAAGAAATTACATAGCGCAGTAAAGGTTTAGTGTATAATCTAAATAAGTATTAAATGTGATTTTTCGAACATCTTCCAGCTCGAAATCTGTTTCAAAACAAAAGCGTGCTCTGCACCGTACCCCATAGTGTTTGGGTAGTGTAGGGCATCTTAATCAATTTGACTAAGGTGTTGGCGTATCAGAAATCATGATCCACCGAGCCAATCAAAGTGTTTTAATAATAACACCCACTTGCTCAACTTTTATAAGTTCTTGGAATAGAAAGCATTGAATATGATCTCGAGCTGGAAGAAGTTCGAAAAATCACGAAAAGATTTTAGAGATACAGCGCAAACTGACTAATTATCAAATATTTGAGGATTTTGTTAACAGAATCTCCAAATCAGTGTTGGGCACACTAACACATGTACACACTATTTCCAAGCTCATGCGGATATGTACTTGCGCACGTACAAAATAATGTGCAATTGTATGTGTGTATTTGCCCACCACTTTCTCCAAACAAATAACACCTCCTCCCAAATCAAGCTCTTGTATTTAACAAGCTAACGGATTCTCATTCACATACATATGTACTTAACATTCTCTCCCCACCTCTTGGCTTAAATCTGAACGTAAATAAATGAATAAAATTTTGTAAATATCCTGAATGCATTTCTAAGTAAACGTAGCAGTGAATTAACATCTAAATATAACAAATTTGTATTAGTTCCGACTAACTATGACGGCTATGTTGTACATATTTTAAGGATGACCTACACTAAAATTTGTAGACGTGTCCCTAAATGTTGGCGATGGGTTTTTCTTCAAACAAAATATGTTAGTAATGTAGCTATCTTGCAAATGCAAATTTTGCCCATGAACATTCCACTAAGGAACAGGGGCAAACTTCTCACATATCAATGAGTGCAGTCCGATTCAAGTTTAAGCTCAATGATATAGCCGAGTCCGAACGGCGTGCTGCTGTGCGACTCATCTTTGGAGAGATGATGACATGACATAGTACCTCACAAATGTTGCCAGCATTAGGAGCGGAAAATCACCGCTGAAAAATTTTTTTTCTGATGGTCTCGCCAGGATTCGAACCAAGGCGTTCAGCGTCATAGACGGACATGCTAACCTCTGCGCTACGGTTGCCTCAAAAGTTGCTATCTTGCCAACTAAAATAAGCTTATTGTCTGTCCACAATATTGAAGGGTACATAAATCCCAAATAAATTGGGTTTTGATATGCCAGTAGCACAAAACACAAATTTATCACAGCTGTTAATAAATTTCGATTAACTTCTGATAAGATGGCATAAATATATGATTAGCTTTCAACTTGTGGCCGATTAGCAGAGCAAAATGCGTAAAAGTAATAATTCATTAAATTATCCAAAAGAAACAATTTCACCAAACGCATGCCTATCAACCAACAAAAAGCATTTGAGAAAACCCATTGAGGTGTACAAATAGGAAAACGTGACTAATTTAGCAAAGACGATGTCAGACATAAAACTTGTGAGATTACCAAAGAAAAAATCTGTTAAAAATCTGTGTTTATGATTTATTTGTTTTCATTTTTTTTTTGGTAAAACAAGACAGGAGAAAAACACACAAAAATTTGTTAAAAATCAATGTTAGGGCAATTTATTTTGACTTTTGCACACCACAAAATGATTCAACCACATGCCAGCCTACAGTGTATTTGTTGAGACACAAATGTTAACAGAAAATGGGTTTGTTTATAAATGGCCCATGTACAAATGCTTTGGATTGTCAACATTTTATTGTTTCCTTTCAAGGGAGGCAAACTAAGCACTGCCCACACTCACACTCACTCGCTCTCGCTCTATCTCTTTTGCTCTGTTTTACAAAATAACATGTGTATAGATATCTCAAATGACCATTTTGGCGGTTATATTTGTCAATATGACATTTTCATTTGATCTCACCTATGTTGACTTGTTACACTGGTATGCACTGATATGTATAAGTGTGTGCCTACTAAGCTTTTGTAACAGAGGTCAACATGTTAACCTATGCACGATTGTTGGCATTGTTACGGCAAACAAATCGTTTTTGCCAAACATTTAACAAATTACTGTAAGGATATGTGGCCACCCACAGAATCTGAGCAACATATTCACAAACACAAGCACACATAACGGTTCGACTATCGCCTGTGCTTTTTGCTTGGGTATGCGAAGGTGTGCTCACGGGGTGTACGAGAGAAGAGCCAACAGCATTGACGTTTTACGATTCATCAAGTTATGTTTTTAATTCTGCCTCGAATCGAATTTCTCAATATATCTCTTCTATTGTCTCCTAATAATCTCTTCTCTACAAAAGAAAGTATATCAAGAATTTAAAAATAGAGATATTGAGCTGAAATTATGCACAGATTCTTTTTTTGTTCATAAGTAGGTTAAGTTTGAAGACGGGCTATATCGGATTATATCTTGATATCCTTTCAGATCCGCCTATCTAGGGTCTTAGGCTTATAAAAGCCACATTTATTATTCGATTTTGCTGAAATGTGGGACAGTGAATTGTGTTAGACCCTTCGATATCTTTCGTTAATTTGGCCCAGATCGGTCCAGATTTGGTTATAGCTGCCATATAGACCGATCCGCCGATTTAGGGTCTTGGGCCTATAAAAGCCACATTTATTATCCGATTTTGCTGAAATTAAGGACAGTGAGTTGTATTAGGCCCTTTGACATCCTTCGTCAATTTGGCCCAGATCGGTTCGGATTTGGTTATAGCTGCCATATAGACCGATACGCCGATTTAGGGTCTTAGGCCTATAAAAGCCACAATTATTATCTAATTTTGCTGAAATTTGGGACAGTGAGTTGTGTTAAGCCCTTCGACATCCTTTATCATTTTAGCCCAGATCGGTATAGATTTGGATATAGCTGCCATATAGACCGATCTCCCAATTTAGGGTTTTGGGCCCATAAAAGGCGAATTTTTTGTCTGATATCGCCGAAATTTGGGACATTGAGTTAGGTTAGGCCCCTTGATATACTACTGAAATATTGCACAGATCGGTCCAGATTTGGATATAGCTTCAATATAGACTGATCTCTCGGTTTTAGACTTTGGGGCCATAAAAGGCGCATTTATTCTCCGATGTCGCTATAATTTGAATCAGTGAGTTGTGTTAGGCTCTTCGACGTCCTTCTTCAATTTGGCCCAGATCGGTTCAGATTTGAATATAGCTTCCATGTAGACCGATCTCTCGATTTAAGGTTTTGGGCCCATAAAAGGCGCATTTATTGTCCGATTTCTCCGAAATATGGGACACTGAGATGCGTTAGGCTCTTCGACATTTTTCTGCAACTTAGTCCAAATCAGCTTAGATTTGAATATATCTGCCATGTAGACCGATATCTCGGTTTAAAGTCTTGGTCCCATAAAGGGCGCATTAATAATCCGATTTCACTGAAATTTGACACAGTGACTTATGTTAGGCTTCTCGACATCCGTGCCGTATATGGTTCAGATCGGTTTATTTTTAGATATAGCTACTAACAAGACCAATATTTTTTTATACACAATTGAACAATGACTTGTTCTTATTAGTATTTGGTCCAAATCGGAACATATTTCGATATAATTGCTATGGGATATTAGCTATGCAATTAACACTGGATTTTGATGAAAGGTGGTTTACATATATTCCCGAAGTGGTGGGTATCTAAAGTTCGGCCTGGCTGAACTTAACGCTTTTTTACTTATTTTAAATTCGGTTTAGAATTATACACTTAAAGTGCTTTAAATCTATATCAGGCAATAGACCTATTTCGATCGTACATGGGTGTTAAAAATCACCATGGAATAATAGATAAAAATTTCAGCAAAATCAGATAACAAATGCTCCCTCTATTTTATAAATAAGTTAAATCGGGAGATTTATTTATATGGGAGCTATATCATGACCCATTTACAATCCCTACCCGATAACATGGAATTTATGTCGTGCATACATGAAAATTTAAACGCACCTTTAAAGTAAAAAGATTATCCCAGTCACAATGTAATAAAGGTTGACACGGTAACCGAGTTGGTAGCGCCAAACTCGGCTATCTGCTCTGTCACTCTCTGTTATCACAATGGGCTAATGTAGTCTCAATGAGTCTGTTTAGAAAACGACCGCCACACTTACCTAACCTTACTTTACCACATCGTTATGTAGTAAATGTAGAAAACTGTTGTAACAATCCTCATATTCACACTCTATTGTTTGTACGTGGGAATGGTATTTCATTACACATTTTTTGTCTATTCTTCGTCTTAGAAATTACCACACAAAAGTCAAAAATTGTAAACCCTTTAATTTCCTCACAACTCACTGGGTTGTTAGTTAATGTAACAAAATAAAGTTTAATGGGAGTGTATGCATGTGGATGACGCATAGGGGCTGTTTCCAATATCATTTCTTATAGTGGAAACTTTAAAATTTTTCAAAACAAAAAAAATCTCATAAAATCTAAATACTTTCATATGTACATACATAAGAGTACATTGGACAGTTAAACATTTGATTTAATACCCACGACCATGCCCCCATTGGGTATACTAATCTAGTCATTCGATTTGTAACACCATGAAATAATGATATGCGGACCTATAAAGTATATATTCTAAATCTTCTTGATATTCAGTCGATCTAGCCATGCCAGTCCATCAGTCCTTCTGCCCGTCTGCAAAAAATCACGATTGCGGTCGTGAGCCTGAAAGCAGACTGCTACTTGGGTTTAAATAGCAGTCTGCTTTCATTTGGACGTTTTCAGCCATTGTGGTACCACAGGAATAGGAGAACAGTTGAACATCCAGATCGCATTAAAAAATCCAACAACTTGTGTATATTCACATCCGCTAATCCAGACAAGTATATGAAGAAATAAAGGTGGAGTTATATACATCGCGTAGCACTTATGCGTACTTACAACTACATAACAAACGGAGGTACGCATCTAACGGAAAAAGTTAACCAACTCTTAAGGTGAAATACATACTATGCGCGGGCATTAAAAATGCAACTCTGCAAACAAATCCCATAAATCGCAAAATTTAAAGAATTTTTAACTTTCCCGCTGTGTTTCGTAGTTTAAACGATGTGGATCGTGCCATCCTCAGAGAAGGCGTTGGCCTCCTTTTTACACTCCAAGACAGTTCGTGCTCTTGGTTGTTGTTGTCCTGATGGCTCGTTTACTGTACGTAAAGATATTCACACCCGACGTCCTCGCGTTAACACTACACCACCTCACGCATCCCGTGTTTGCTCGGATCTCTGCCTACTGAGCCGTATTATAGTTAGGCAGTCAAAAACATATCTCAGCCACTTGGTTCAAGGTAGATCCCCCTCTGTCCTCCAGCTTTGATCCATCCGTGTAGCATGATCATCCAGATGGCAATAACAGGGTTCCGTCAATCCAAGACTGTGCCGCATCCGACCTAAAGTGTCGTCTCAGGTATCTCATCACATCTCATCCATTTAATCCTGGTTTCCTATCTGGTCAGGCAGATTTCAGTCTTCTCTGGGTTAGAGACCCCTTGGTCTAGCCATGTCGTATGCCATGTGCACAGATGGTTCACATCCTTACCCCTTTAGAAGTAGTATAAGATCGTCTGCCTAGCAGACGGGTTCGGGTTATTTATGGTGGTCACCTAGTGTTGCTTAGCATATGGTTCATCCAGTCTCTATGGACCAGATCCGCCCGGTAATGGTCGGTCCGCACATTGTTAAAAGCCTTCACGATGCCAATGCATACCGCCAAAATGTAAGTCTTCGAAGGATATTTCTATTTTATGCATAACCTTGTGCAGGGAAGTCTCCATCGACCTTCCCTTGACATGGGCATGCTGTTCGTATTTGAGCAGTTCGCTGCATATCCTACTCTTTATCATGGTATCCACTATATGTTCCATGGTTTTGAGTAGAAAGGGCGTAAGGCGTATAGGTATGTAGAAATTTAGTGTCGTATAACTTGCCTTGCCGGGCTTGGGTATAAATACCACCCTTGCCTACCGCCAGGCTTTCTAAATATATGCTAGTTCTAGGCAAGCTGTGAAAATAGTGGCTGTAGTAACGCCGGTATTATTGCATCAGGTCCCGGTGGCTTAAATGGTTGGAAACTCCTCAAGGCTTTCTTTACCATAATTTTCGTAATGATAAGCCTTCGATCAACGTCATTATTCCAAGATTCCGGTGTCTCCGTCGTATCCTGTGGAAAATGGGTTTTATCAAAAGTCTAAACATGTCAAACGTTGTCTCTGCTCTCGCTCTCATGTCGTCTACTAAAGTTTCAGTTTAAACATGTGTTTTTGATAGAAACTTTTTCATCTTGGCGGCGTCATTAACGCTATCGACCTGTTTGCAGAAAAGCTTCCAGGAGGCATATTTTGATAATAATAATTTGATGATAATCTAATTGTATTCCTTGAGCCGTGTGTAAAACACATCACAATAAATTTCCAGCTTTTTTACAAAGTGCTCTGTTATAAAGTCTGCGAACATCTATCTCAATATTTCCAGGGGTTTTCTTTGGCTGATTTTCTTTTTCGAGGAGGACAACTATTTTCGAAAGACCCCACTAGTGCAGTCGTAATCCTGTTGACATTGTCGTCAATGTCTTCTATGCTTGGACAATCTAAATTATCTTGCCCCAGTCTTCTTCTGATTAGTCTTCCAAATTTTGTCCAGTTGGTTTTCAAGTTATTCCGGAAGCTTATCGGATTCGGCACTTGCCGTGCGATTGTTAACTAAAAGTAGCGATGATCAGAGAAGGAGTGCACCATGGAAACCCTCCACTCCTGAACCTCATCAGATTTTCGGAACATATTGCCACATTTAAAACCTCCTCCCTAATCCTATTAACGTAGATAGCGGTAGTGTTTCATAGAAATCGGTTCAGATTTAGATATAGCTACCATATATGTATATTGCCAGATTTTCACTATTAGAGCCCCTGCAAAGCGCATTTATTAACCAATCTTGCCAAAATTTTGCACAACTCCTTAGACGACTACCACAGTATCGAAGAATTTTGGTAGAAATCGGTTCAGATTTAGATATGTTCGTCAGATTACTTTGGTACGGATTGTTTAATAACCCATCTCAAAACATACGCATTGGAAATAGCACTCACTTTGTACTTAAAGGGTAGGTGTAGGGTATTATTCAGTCGGAACCGCCCGATTTTTGCCTTTCCTTACTATTTTGAATATCATTTTTTATGCCCAGTACCATCTATGACAGCAAGATACTAGTTGTATCATTTCGTTTGGAATTCATCAATTTAACTATGTCCGTCCGTCTATTTGTCCTTCTCTCTATCCGTTCGTCAGTCTGGTACGGTACGGTCTTAAGACCATTAAAGGTTAATTTTCGTTCGGTTGCAACGAAAAATGATGATTGCAAACAAAAAACATTAATCGGGAACAGAAAGTTATTTTGGTCCCCTCGAAATGCATGTCAAATGAGTTCCTAATTGAACGATATTTGGATATAGCTGGTATACAGACCTATCTGTCAATAAAATGTCTTGGGCTCGTAAAATGCGGATTGATTAAGCGATATCGACGAGATTTGTAGCAGTTCGATGTTTTGGACCCTTAGTAATAACTTGCATAGCTAAATGCATCTCAACTTGCTTTTAAATATTTTGAAGTTGGGAATAAATGTTATCCACATTATATTCATTGAATATTGAGAGGCGTTCTATATCGCTCCATACCATCTTTGCATATATCCACGAAATAGAGTGCCTGCCACTAATGCCTGATTTCAAACCCAAAGTCAAGGGATGAGCAATGTAGGAATCAGGCTCTGATTTCCATCCACTCTTTACTAGGAACTCTATTTATAAAATCAAAGTTGAAATCTTTAGCTTACACCAAATATATGCTTCTAATTCGGGTCAATTAATTTGGGACCACAAAACAAAGTTCAAATGTTGCAGATTGCTTCTAATTTTCCAGCTAATCTAAGCTGAAAGGACTATTTCAAATAGTAGATGTACAGGGTGGCTGATGAAAGCCGCTACCAAAAAAAAATGTAATAACTTTTTTTCTATTTAATAATAATAATTTAATAATTAATTTAATTAATTAATTAATTAATTTAATTAATAATAATTTAATAATTAATTTAATAATTTAATTTAACATGAATAAAAGAAAAATGTATTCCATACACCGAAAAAAAAATGTAGCAATATTCATCATTGTAGCAATATTCATCAGCCACCCTGTATATACATTTGGGTAATGTTTAGAAATTCTATCGCTCTGTACATCTTATCACAAAATCTGTCAACTCATCTTACTTTTGGGTGGGCGTCTTATACATGTGTGTGTATGGCAATTTTATTTAAATTGCCACAAATTGTTGTTTTGTGGACTAAATAATGGCAATAATTTGTCAAAAAGTGTTAACAAGACTGAGAGTCCTTTAAACCGACAAAAAAGAAAGGTAAGACCATTTGGTGTTTGTCCTTTACAAATACTAAGAAGAGTAAAAGCTTGCACTTGTCCTCCTGCCCCTTTGCCCCTGTTGTCGTTGGGATTTATATACTTTATCTGTTGTATTGACATTTAGTCAGCAGCATTGTTTGAGCCTTCTTCTTTTTTGATGTTGCCGTTCTTCAACATCAGTTAATTATTATGTTAATATCCTTTCGTGAAAAGTTCTCAAACATTTTTAATTGATTTTTGTTTCTTTTGTCTCAAACAATGGCAACAATTGACTTAGTATTTGACATTTTATGTTGGTGGTTAAAAGTCCTAAAAACTGATGACTTTTGCTGCTGGGATTTTGAAAAAGGATTTCATTATTTGCAGACCACCTGACATTGGAATTTATTTTTTTTGTCTAGAAGCTTCGATTGACAAAAGAAATTAATGATTCAGGTAGCAATCAATCGTTTGCAGAGAGTTTAAAATTTTAGTTCAAGTTGTCATATTAATGAGAAGGTCCTAATGCTAAAGAAAATAAAATTCAATTCATGTTAATAGAATTGAATTAAAGATTTAATATTCTCTTGCAATATTGATGGCTTAATTTGTCATTAAGAACGCTTTTAAAAGTTTTTAGAGAGCTTGAAAAGTGGTCTGTATACAATTTTCTGTGTAGAAAATTTCTGTGTAGGTTAGATTCGGATAGAAGGGAATGACGTCATGAACTCTTTTGTCTAACGTTCGGTGTAAGCTAACAGATATTTCATGTCTTTTTCGTTTCTTAGCCTGTTTTTGATTGGTTTTGAGGACTTGAAGTTTCCAAAAGTAGAATTGCTTTTGGATAAAGCAGGGCATTGGAAATTCCCAATAAATATTGGGTATTTACCATATAAATACCTTTTAATAACCACCACAAGAGGATGTCGGTATATTCATTTTGTCATTCCGTTTGCAACACATTGAAATATCCATTTCCGACTCTATAAAGTATATATATTCTTCATCGTCGTAAAAATCTAAAACGATCTTGCCATTTCATTACGTCCGTCTGCCAGTTGTAATCACGCTACAGCCTTAAAAAAAAGATGTTAAGCTGAAACTTTGCACAGATTCTTTTTTTATCTATAGGCAGGTTAAGTTCGAAGATGGGCTACATCGGATTTGGGTATAGCTGCCAAATAGACAGATCTTTCGATTCAAAGGGTCCAAAAAGACGCATTGATTGTCCTATTCCGGGACAGTGAGTTGTGTTAGGCTCCTCAACATCCATGTTCTATACGGCCCAGATCGGTCCAGATTTGGATGTAGCTGTCATATAAACCGATCTCCTAATTTAAGGAATTAGGACCATAAAAGTGACTTAACCGATTTTGCTCAAATTAGGCACAATAAGCTACGTTAAGCCGCTTGACATTCGTACCGAGTAATGTCAAGATCGGTCTTTATTTGTTTATAACTGCCATATAGGCCTAACTCAGTTCCTCAGTTTACAATGTAGATCTCCGGACCCACTCTGTCCTCTAGTTTTGATCCATCTGTGTAGCATGATCATCAAAAAGGCAATACCAGAGGTCCGTCATTCCAAGACTCTTCTGCTGACAGCAGTTCCTCGCACTCGACATCAAGTATTGTATCAGGTATCCAATCGGAAAACACTTCCATTCCTTCTAGGTTTTCTCTCGTCGCCTCGATTATAATGCGATGGTATAACCTTCTCCTACCCTCTATCTCTTGTCCCATCGCCTTAAGTCTCACAGCCGCAGTGGCTACCTCACACTTAATCTGTATTTATGTGAGTCGGATAGTCTCTAGTGCCTTAACGGTCCTCATCGCTCCGCCTATTCCAAGACAACATGTTCTCTGAACCTGTTTTATTTTCTTTATGTTGTACTTTTTATCCATTGCAGTGCATCAAATTACTGAGGCGTAAGTAAGTATCTGTGTAATCAAGCTCCTGTAGACCAAGGGGACTATCCTCGGATTCAGGCACCATTTCGAGCCTACGGCTCATCTACATAGTGCCCACCATCTGTAAGCCTTCTCGGTACGCTCCTGAATATGACACTTCAAATTCAGTTTCCTGTCCAAGATTATTTCTAAGTATTTGAACTTGTCAGATATCGAAATTGTTCCATTGAAAAACAGGGTGCGTCAAATTGGCCACCCTTCATTACGCCTCCTCAGTCAGCATCCATAAAAGGGTGGTCACCTTTCCTTTTTTTGACTTATGCATGCTGTTTGTATTTGTGCGGGTCGTTGAATAACCTACTCTTTATCACATTATCCACAATACTTTCCATGGGTTTGAAAAGACGTAAGGCTTATAGGTCTTTAAGCCTGTTGTCTGGCATAACTTTCCTTTTTGGACTTGGGAATAAATACCACCCTTGCTTCCAGCCCGGGTTTTTTGGTGTATATTGAGCTGTGAAAATAGTGTCCCGATGGGGCGCCAGGTAGTCTGCCTGCTTCTGTAGTAACGCCTGAAATATGCCATCAGATCCGGGTGGCTTAAATAGTTGGAAGGTCTTCAAGGCTTCTTTTACCAATAATTCTGTAATGATAAGCCTTCGATCAACCTGAATATTCCAAGATTCCCGTGTCTCCTTGAGTCCGTGAGCAAATGCGTTTTCATCAAAAGTCTCAACATACCCTCCGTTGCCCCTGTTCTCACTCCCTTGTCGCTCCAAATGTTCCAGTTTGGATATGGGTTTTTGACAGAACACTTTTCATCTTGGCGGCGTCCTTAACGCAAAAAAGCTCCCAGGAGGCACGTTTTGCCACTCTGATAATCTTATTGCATTCCTTGAGCCGTGTGTAATACACATCCCAATCATCTCCGCTTTTTTACTGAGTGTTCTGCTATAAAGTCCGCGGACCTCTTTCCCAATGTTGCGAATCTCCTCGGTCATCCAGGGTTTTTCTTGTGCTGATTTCCTTTCCGTAGAGGATAACAAAAGATCTCACCATTGCAGTAATTCTGTTGTCATTGTCATCAATGTTTTCAATGCTTGGACAATTCAAAGTATCATGCCCAAGTCTTCCTCTGAGTAGTCTTCCGAATTTTGCCCAATTGGTTTTTACTTTATTCCTGAAGCTCGGGGCTACTTTTTTGTATTTAGAGCGCACAACAAGCCGTTTACTGGCTTAGGTGTATGTCCATGTTGGCATGTTGGCCGATTAATATCTGCACTCTCTTTTAAACCTAACCTAACCTAACCGTTCCCGAAGCTTATCGAGCTCGGCGCTGACCGTGCTATTCTAAGCTTAATGTAGTGATGGTCCGAGAAACTCTCTAGTCTTGAACCTCATCGATTAGATTTTTGGAACATATTTTCACATCTATAACCTCCTCCCTAATCCTTTTACCAAGGTAGCGGTGTTATCGACATTAAGTGCTATTAGGTCGTTATTCAAGAATTCTGCCAGGTCTTGCTGCTTCTATTAATGTTGGTACTACTCCACGAAATGCAGTGGGAGTTTGTATCGCACCCTATTAGTACCTCATTTCCAATTGTTTAGCTCGTCGTGGGTGGCGGTTTCGGAGTGTCGAAAGGTAGATAAAGTATGTTCTGGCCATCCCATCCCAACACGTTTACACCTGACATTGACTACTCTGGAGAAAATATATAATTTACATTTTCATGACAAAAAACTCAAGTTGCTATAGTTCAGTTCAGAAACTTTGTTCCGGATCGTCTATATGAATCTTGCCATTGCTGAAGTTCTCCATCAGAACGTGTATAGCTGTTTCGCTTCGGTGGATGCTTATCTGGATGACCTCAATCATTGGTCCTCGAGTAAATGGGCTTCTTGGTAGTAGGTGATGGTCTCATCGTCGACTCCCACTGGGCTAGGCTGCAATGAGTTTCCTGTCAATGTACAGCATGATAATTCAATATTATGGCCTTTGCTCTTAGTCTTCCTAATATTGAGAAAGTCGGCGATGGTTCCATTATCGTGTTTCTCTTCGTAAGGCTATGCTGCTGAGTATATCAAGGCAATAATTCTTTCTATTTACCCCATATATAAAGGAGAACCCCAACTTATTTATTAATGATTAAATCGTCCGCGTACGCTTAAACCGTAACATCGTCTCTTACTTAGATCAGCAGCGGAAGAACACATCCCGGAGATGAATTTCTAGTGACATTAACCTGAACCGTCTTGAGACCAATACTGACGACGATCTCTCTACTTTGCAGCATGTTCATTATCCAAATAATTATTTCCCCACTATTATTCAAACCTGCATCCCTTAGTACCGTTCCTATGGAAGTACCGTACCTATGGATGAAGAATTTCCATAGGTCTTAGTATTTGTGTCAGTTTTGGATTGAAAATCTCAATGGTTTGGGTGTTATAGGCCAAAATATCCGAAAAAACGTGATAAAAGTCAGAAAAAAATCAAATCCTGCAGGCCCGATTTTCAGCGTAGGTGTATGGTCTAGAGGACTTTTTTGCTCAGTACATTTCCAAGAATCAGAAACGCGAAGGGCCTATTAACATTTTTTTGCCTTCCATACTAATCGCCGCACCCTAATGTATATACATGAATACATAATGTACATACTATAATATAACCAGTAAGGAAAGGCAAAAGTCGGGCAGAGCCGACTATATAATACCCTACACCTACCCTACAAATATAAATTTGGGCAATTTATAAATATATATGTATATGAGAGCTTTATCTAAGTCTGAACCGACATTCAAACAGATCGGTTGAAAATTTTTGTTACTACGGCCATATAAGTGCAAATTCGGCTATACATATGTATGGGTGCTACATCCAAATTTGAGCCAATTTTGATCTCGCAGATTTGGTAAGGTCAGTAACAAAACAATCCGTGCCAAATTTTGTGCAGATCGATCGAAATTTTTTGTTAATACTCTCATATAAGTGCAAATCAGGCGATACAAATATTGGGTTGCCCAAAAAGTAATTGCGGATTTTTTAAAAGAAAGTAAATGCATTTTTAATAAAACTTAGAATGAATTTTAATCAAATATACTTTTTTTACACTTTTTTTCTTAAGCAAGCTAAAAGTAACAGCTGATAACTGACAGAAGAAAGAATGCAATTACAGAGTCACAAGCTGTGAAAAAATTTGTCAACGCCGACTATATGAAAAATCCGCAATTACTTTTTGGGCAACCCAATATATATGCCCAAATCTTAACCGATTTTGATGAAATCTTGCACATATGTTAAGATCAGTAGCAAAATAATCCATGTCACATTTTGAGCAGTTAATGAAAATTGTAGCTACTACGGCCATTTAAGTGTAAATCGGGCGATACATATATATGGGAGCTATATCTAAATCTAAAACAATTTTGATGAAATTTCGCAGATATGTTAAGAGCATTAACTGAACAATCCATGCCAAACTTTGTGTAGATCGGTTGTACATTGCAGCTACTACGGCCATATAAGTGCAAATCGGGCGATACATATATATGGGAGCTATATCTAAATCTAAAACAATTTTGATGAAATATCGCAGATATGTTTAGATCATTAACAGAACAATCCATGCCAAATTTTGTGTAGATCGGTTGAATATTGTAGCTATTACGGCCATTTAAGTGCAAATCGGGTGATACATATATATGTGGGAGCTATATCTAAATCTGAACCGATTTTTACCAAAATCACTAGCTTCCGTCCTTGGACCAAAAAGTGATATGTGCACAATTTCGTGATGATTGGACAAGAAATGCGACCTGCACTTTGATTACAAGAATACATGGACTCACAGACGGACATGGCTAAATCGAATCACAGAGTAATTCTGAGTCGATCGGTATACTTATCAATGAGTCTAGCTCCTCTCCTTCTTGGCGTTGTAAACAAATGCACAAATCTATAATGCCCTGTACTACAGTGGTGGTGTAGGATATAAAAATGTTTAACAACATATTAAAATACCTATAATTGTACCCATGGCGTATAACGTTTAAGCTTTGAGGGATAACGTATACGCACTGAAGGCGAATTGTCATCAAATCAATAGAAATTAGCAGACAATCGCACACTCGCATTTTTTGTTAAACATTTTTATTTAAATTGAAAAAGCGAGAACCAAAAATGCATGTACAGTTTAATGATCAATGGTTATAAATCCAGTAACAAATGTTTGGTAGTTCACATTTTCTTCAAATATGTTTCTTAATTTCCTTGGCAATCAGTTTTCCAATTTGAAGAAATAATCACTAACCATGATTTAATCACCCAACACCTGCATCTACCAACTTCGAGATTTTAATTTCTTTCCAATAACAGAAAATTAGGCAAACAACCATTAAAATTGAGAAAAGAAAAAACAAACCAAGGGGACATGTGTATGTCTTTATTTTGGGCTAATGGAAATTTATACCTTTCCTTTAGCCAAGAAATAACAAAGAAACATTAACGCACATCCTAAAACAATTAAAGAGTCTATCTGTTGGCAATTTGGCTGTTTAATTTCTGTGAAGATGATGATGATGATGCAGGCTTACATTTAAATTTATTTCGCAATTAAGGTTACTTGGAAAAAACTGTCCCACATACCTACGCACACACATGACCCTTATATGCCAACCAAAGGTGGAGGTGGAAATAGGCCAAAGAAAATCCCTTAATTGATTTCTTTTTTTTGCCGCCTGGTTTGCTGGCCCTTTGGTGAAGTTTTATCTATTTTTTTATTTCGTGTTAAACATTTAAACGGTTGTTAAGCTCCACTACTCAGAGACACTCCTTAACAATGGGATATGTACAAAATATGCGATTAACTAGAAGTAGTCTTCGTCTTTGTAGCGGTTAAGCCGGCAACAAGCTGCTCCATTGTGTTTGAAATATTCCCACGGCAAATATTTCACACCACTGACATACAAGTACACATGGAAAAGGACAGTGGGTATAAAAAGTGTAGATAAAATTTGAAAATTTTGTTAGCTATGAGAAAATTGAACTTTTTACACTATGTGGGATGGTAGGTGTCATACAAGCAAACAAATACAGTGGGAATTCGAGGAATTACAACCAATTCCTTTTATTTTCTGTTGACATAATCATATTTTTATTATCAATAAAAATATTCGAAGATATAACTTCGTCATATCTTCGAAACGCCTCGAAAAGTTGATATAACACCATAAAGTGTGTATATGGAATTTCTTGAAATATTGATCATGACTGTCTAAGTAGACCTAGCCATGTCCGTCCGTCTGTCGAAATGGGACTACCTTTGGAACAAGCAAGGCTAACCCCAAAAAATTTTGCACAAATGATTCTTATTGTTGTAGGTCGATTGGGATAGTAAATAAGCTAAATAGATCTCCCGATTTAACTTTTTGAGCCTCCAAAAGGCTCATTTCTTATATGAATTGGTTGAAACTTTACACCATAACTTCTGCCATGACCACCAGCGTCCATACCAAGAATGTTTGAAATCGGTCCATAACAAGATATAGCTCCTCTACAAACGGATTTCACTATTTGACTGCTTGAGCCTCTTGCGTGCTAAGTTCGGGTGGGCCGAATCCTGAGTCGCATTTCTCAAGTTCTTTGCCCGGATTCTTTTTATATGCAAACAAAGGCTAATGGATAAAAATTGCCATGGTATTGAAGATATATCTAGTTAAGGACCGATTCGGATCATACTTGGGATGGACGTTGAAAACCATAATAGAAGTCATTGTGCAAAATTTCTGCCAAATCGGATAAGAATTGCGTTTTATAGGGGCCAAAGAAGTAAAATCGGGAGATCGATTTATACGGGAGCTATAACCGATTATGTACCTACCATATTTGGCACCTAAATTAAATTTCGTAAGAAAAGTCGTTGTGCACAATTTTAGCCAAATCGGATTAGAATTGCGCCCTCTAGAGGCTCAAAAAGTATATTTGGCTGATCTGTTTCTATGAGAGCTATATCAGGTTATGAATAGAGGTGGCAAACTATCGATAATTGCAACATGTTATATTTTCGATATTTCTAAAAATAAAAATCGATAGTATAGATACTGTCGTTATTTTCCCACCACCTATATTTCAAACCATTTACAAAATCATTTACAAAATTTTGGCCCAATCGGATGAGAATTGCGCCCTCTTTAGGCGCAATGTATTTTATAGGACACATTTAGTGTCGGATCGCTTTTTTTTTGTATCAATAGGAGAAATATCAATCGATATTTAGACAAAAAATAAAATGCCAATGGTATCGATAGTGCTATTAATATTTTGCCAGCTCTAGTTATGAACCGATTTAGACCATACTTGACATATTTGTTGAAAATCATAACAAATCATGCAAATTTTCAGCCAAATCGCAAAATAATGGCGCACTCTAGAGGCTCAAGAAATCAAGATCCACGATCGGTTTAAATTTCAAGCTCATAGCTTTATTGCTTTCGAAAGTTAGCGTGCTTTCGACCGACGGACAGGTGGATATGGCTACATCAAGAATGTCAAGACGACCAAGAATTCATATACCTTTTTGAGTCTCAGATCAGTATTTCGATGTGTTGCAAACAGAATAACGAAATTAGTATATCCCCATCCTATAGGGGAGGGTATAATAAATGCTCAACTTCTGATCTATTGGTCTGATCTGTTCATCTCTCAGACTTAAAATGTAAAGTTGCTGGGGAAAGCAGCTTCTGCAGGGGAAACGAACCTCATTGTGAATAGTAATCTAAAGTCTTAACAAAAGAGCAAACAGCGACCGCTGGTGGTCCACAGATTTTGCAAAAGACTCTTCAAAGAGGCGAAAGCCACAAGGGCACTACACGATTGATCCAAGCCTCTAGGCTATGGAAGATACTAGCCTCCACATGTTCACATCTATTACGAAAGGGTACATTTAGATATCAGAGAATGTAAAGACAATGTCTGGCGAAGAAACCCTAGAACTACCTTTGGATAAACATTTCTCCGAAACTCTACAACGTGAAATAGGAATAAACCGATTTGCATTAATCGGGGATTGTTGAATTAATTGTGTCTAAATCAATAATTATTTGGGCATTCGAAAGTTTCGACTCCGGTGTTTGATAGACTGGCTCTCTGGCTTAGGAGGATATACTCTGTATATATGTCTCTGTGGCTTGGAGCGACACAAGGGACATCTTCATTCCAAAAGCGACAAAACCATTCCAAACAAGCTGAAAGCTATTTTCGTCCTTTTAGTCCACCATCCTATATGTTAACTACTCTACAGAGGTTGATGGATACATATCTAAAGAGAAAGTCCCCAGAAATCGCCTGTCTCAGCGGTAGCAAGGTTTTAGCAAAGAGAAGTTCTCTAGAACATATATTCAATACCTAGTCGGCTATATTTTTGTGAAGTCTCTCTCGTTGTTAAGGAATACAAAATGATAGCATTATAGAGATTGAGGTTGTCTTCTATAATGTTAAACCGACGTCAATCATAAAGAAGCTGGAAAGTTTCCTGGCACACTTAAAGACAAGCTGTCTTAGAGCCAAACCAAGGGGCAAACAACGTCCGCCATGGAGGACCCCAGATCTGGTTAGTCTAAGGAAGCGTTGCAGAAACCTCTTCAACAGGGCGAACAAGAACACCGCAGGATTTGGACATCTATAAGGCTTACCTAAGAAAATATAAGGGCGAGCTGTAAAAGGCTTAGAACAAATCAAGGTTGGAAACCATGACAGAAATTTCTCGGGAAACTCTCCAACGGTCAACAGAGCGCCTGAAAAGGTTGTTACTGATATGCATTCGTCGTAGGTTGTTGGAAAAATTTTGACTTGGCTTTTGCGGTTAGGGGAAAGTTTCCCTGCACTTTTGGAGATATATTTCTGGAAACTCTACGTTCGACAGCGACCTACCTACTGTAAAGGGTCTAGGCGTAAATCCGTCTTAGACAGAGGTAGTTCTTTTCAGCAGGAGATACAAGGACTTCAGACAACAGAACCATATAATGCTATATGGTGTTGTGCTCTGGTGGATGGCACTTTAAAAGTCCACCTACTGCTCTACCATATAATGCACTGAATTTAGTGCAATACCTTATGCCTCTTGACATTGTGGGTAGACAAATTGCTGTGATCACTGCTGTGTGGCTAAGGAAGCTTCTGTTTGGTCATGTGTTGGCGACGGATACTGTGGTACCCTGATACAATGCCCGATGTTCCAGGCAGTGTGGAATTCACATTGTCTGAGCCGCTTTTTTAAAGCGGAGATCCTTGCCAATAAAGAAGTGGTGGAATGGCTAAGATGTTATCTCATAACGACGATTGGCATTGATATTTTCTGTGATATCCTGGCAACCATTTAATCCTTGGAGAACGTATTTCTGAATTCAAAGACCACCCTTATGTGTCGCTCTCTCAACGAGAATGGTTGAACAGTTCAAAATTCACCTGTTCTGGATGCCGGGCAACAGAGATATCCCTGAGAATTGTAAAGCAGACGAGATTCCGAGACTAAGAACTATCTAACACATACCAGGGAAACTTTAATATGTGGGTACGTCTCTGCAATTGCAAATTAGCCCATGAACTTTCCATTAGGCAACAGGTGCAAACTTCTCACAGATCAATGTGTGCTGTCCGATTCAAGTTTGAGCTCAATGATAAGGGCCTCCTTTTTATAGCCGAGTCCGAACGGCGTGCCGCAGTGCGAAGACTCTTTGGGGAAAAGTTTTTACATGGCAAAGTACCTGACAAAAGTCGCAACATTAGGAGAGAATAACCACCGCTGAAAATTCTTTTCTGATGTTCACGCCAGGATTCGAACTCAGGCGATCAGCGCCATAGACGGGCATGCTAACCTCTGCTCTACTATGTCCACCTATGCCTCTAGCGACATGCAAGCTTAGTCTTCAAGATCAGGCCCTCGAAAGTTATGTGGCTCAATCTAGACTTGAAGAGATCTATCGCTTTGCTGTGGCTTGCAAGAACACATTTCTTAGCTATTGTGTGCTCCACGACAGGTCACTGCGTGATCGGTAAACATGCTGACGGACTGAAGGTTGCAAGTAACGACTTCTGCAGAAGCAGAGACGACGTCGAAGAAGGACATACTATGGAACATCTGTGTTCCGCCCTGGCAGTCAGAATGAGTTCCACTTTAGGTTCTCATTTCTTTGAAAACTTGTTTGATTTAGCTAATGTGAACATTCGCAAGTTTTTGGTCTTTTTTAAGCGATCTGGAAGTTTCAACGATAGGAACTAGAAGGCATCTTCCTTATCTTCAAGCTCCAGAGGTGAGAAAGATCCTTCCGGTCCATGGGATCAATTGCTGCCGAAACGTTTTGGCCATTGGTTATTCAAAAGAGCCTTGTAATATCGAGTATTACAGACCCTTAGAGTTTCAGAAAGGGCCGTGCTACCTTCCATTCACTGAGACTCTACCGGTAGCTCTCAGATGAGCTTCTCATGATAATGATGAACACCACTCAGAGTTCCAGGCAGTGTGGTTCTTCCCTTTGATGTCGTTGGTCTGAACTGATGTCTCTCTCATTGTGTTTGTGGCAAGCATGCCAATAAAACAGTGACCTGAATTATTGTCGAGGAAGACGATATGCGTGTGTCGCACTGGAGTTCCAGAAGAAATGTCACTTTAGGTTCTTAATACTTTAAAAACTTGTCTGAATTAGAGGATGTGAATGTTAGCAACATTCGATTTTTTAAAGCGATATTTGTGGCCCGTGCAGTGTACCTATTAGAGTTTCCTCTACTGTATATCAGTATTGGTCAAAATATTTTGATATGGGGACTGTTGTAAGGTGCAATAAGTTTTTTATATTTGTGTTTGGCTGTGTAATTAGCCACTATGCAAATATTTACACTTACTCGTATATGAATGAAATTTGTCATTTTCATCTCTGTACGGGGCCA
This sequence comes from Stomoxys calcitrans, assembly GCF_963082655.1. Classification (NCBI taxonomy): domain Eukaryota; kingdom Metazoa; phylum Arthropoda; class Insecta; order Diptera; family Muscidae; genus Stomoxys; species Stomoxys calcitrans. The sequence goes on from NC_081556.1 coordinate 81,450,085, forward strand.
ATGCTAGTGCAAAAAATAGGGGTGAGAAACAGCGAATGTGTGCGTGGCATTTGCCTATGCTAAGGTTGCTGTGTTATTTTAAAAGTCATGTCAGGTGTCGACAATGTCAACTTCTCTCAGGTGAATTGTATACACGAACTTGGGGCTAAAATTTATTTCATTCGCTTCACTATCTGAACAGACGTATGTGTGTATGTGTTAGAGTGCGTAAGCGCGCTGTATTCACATGTGTGTAATTAATTAAATATGAAATACACGCTCACACTGGCACACACACACACACTCCTCCTCACACGTAAATGATTTCCAGTTAAATTCGGCCACCCAAAGTAAATAAAATTATCAAGAATTAGCTAAAGTTTGCAGAGAAATTATAAATTAATACAATGACAAATTTTGTACTTTGAACTAAAAGGAACTGGATTTCTCAAATGTGCCAAAGTTTATGTGTGTGTGAGAGAGTGTGTGCTTGTGCAAGCCTTAATGGATTCCAAAAATAGTTCCCTAATTCAATTATGGATCATTTTGTCAGTTACTAAATTTAACGTATAGACGGCGATTTGAACCACCACCCATTATCACACTCCAAAAGCTTGTAATTAAAGTTAATGCAATTGATATGAATTGGCGGCTAATCTTATTAGGCTAATAGACATTCGTTTTATAAGACTATGAGCTGTATATGAATATGAGCTTGCATTGATTAGAAGAATAAAAGTACCTTTAAGACGATGTTTTTAACTACATTTCTGTAGTGCTTTGACTTTGTACCATTATCCGTTTTTTTTTAGCAAGCGAAAACAGGAAATTGATTGGATATATAGTACCCCTTGCCTATTAGGGATAGGCTAGAATTAAGTGGCAGCCTGATATCAAACTCACTTATTGACTCCAGACCACCAGACTCACTTAGAGGTTTTAGTTCATTGTGATGTCAGAGCAGCATGAGAAGCAAAATGTCTTTTAGTTCCTACAATTAAACCAAAAAGATCGTCTTAAAAATCATAGAAACTTGCGTATGTTCACATCCGCCGAATCATACAAGTCGTTAAAGAAATACCATGTAAGAAAGTTAGGTCGGGTAGAAGCTTTGCAATCCACCACCGTGAATTCTGCTGAAAATGACCCCAAACGAAAATAGTTTTAGTGCATTTGTGTATATATGTATAATTGAAGCTTCTGGGGCTGTATACGGCTAGTAGGTAGGTTGGTTTTTAGGGGGGCTTTATTACATTATAAACCGATTTGGATATGGTTGAATGTCATAACACAACAGTAATCGTCAAGGGGCTCCGGTTGTCAAATAAGGAAATCGGTTTTAATTGAGAACTGTATCAGGTTATAGACCGTTTGGACCGTACTAGGTGTGCTTACTGAAAGTCAAAACAGAACACTACGCGCAAAGTTTTAAACAAATCGGACAACGATTCTTACACAGCAAGACTGTCCGTGACCTTACTGTTATGAATTTTATTGCCCTTATGGCAATTTTACTTCCGGTAAAGATGTTCATACTCACGTTAGCACCACACCACTTCACCCATTCCGTGATCGACCGAATCTCCGCCTGCAGGACCGTATTATGGTCAGACAATCTAAAACAGATCTCAGTCCCTGAGTTCTCAATGGAGACCCCCAGGTCATCTTTATCCTCTAGCTTTGATCTATCCGTGTAACAAGATCTTCCAGATGGCAATCCTCGGGTTCCGTCAATCCAGACTACGCAGACGATGTTATAATACTTTTAAGGGGTAAGGATCCGTACGAGCTATGCAGAAGGGCCGAAATGGTCTTGCATATGGCATATGAGTGGGCTAGACCCAGAGGTCTCAATGTTAACACAGAGAAGACTGAAATATTCCTGTTCACGAGGAAGACGGAGGTGGGCCAATTTAACTGTTATGAATTTTATTGCCCTTATGGCAATTTTACTTCCGGTAAAGATGTTCATACTCACGTTAGCACCACACCACTTCACCCATTCCGTGATCGACCGAATCTCCGCCTGCAGGACCGTATTATGGTCAGACAATCTAAAACAGATCTCAGTCCCTGAGTTCTCAATGTAGACCCCCAGGTCATCTTTATCCTCTAGCTTTGATCTATCCGTGTAACAAGATCTTCCAGATGGCAATCCTCGGGTTCCGTCAATCCAAGACTGTGCCGATGGCAGCAGTGCCTCGCACTCGACTTCAAGGTTCATCTCTGGTATCTGATCGAGAACCTCTTCCCTTCCTTCCAGGTTTCCTATCGTCGCCTCGATTATACAGCGATGGTATGAACTGCTCCCATCCTCAATACATTCTCCCATCGCCTTAGGTCTCATAGCCGCAGTGGCTGCCTCACACTAGTCTCCAGTGCCCTAGTGGACGTGGTCCTCATCGCTCCGCCTATGTCAAGACAACATGTTCTCCGAACCTGTTGTATGGTCTTTATGTTGCACTTTTTCTCCATAGCAGTCCACCAAACTACTGAGGCGTAAGTAAGTATTGGTCTAATCACGCTCCTGAAGAACTAGTGGACTATCCTCGGATTCAGGCCCCATTTCGAGCCTACGGCCCGTCTACATAGTTCCCAACATATGTGAGCCTTCCAATTCAGTTTCCTGTCCAAGATCACACCAAAGTATTTGATCTTGTCAAATATCGTAATCGTCTTATTGAGGAAACGTGGTGCGTTAAATTGGCCCACCTCCGTCTTCCTCGTGAACAGGAATATTTCAGTCTTCTCTGTGTTAACATTGAGACCTCTGGGTCTAGCCCACTCATATGCCATATGCAAGACCATTTCGGCCCTTCTGCATAGCTCGTACGGATCCTTACCCCTTAAAAGTATTATAACATCGTCTGCGTAGTCTGGATTGACGTTATATAAATATGTTCTTTATTTACTAATGGAGTACATATACGACATAAATTGACGTTGGTTTTACATTATCGGAAGCAGCTTCATTGTCAAGAAATTGTAGACGGAGGAGTCTCGCGCCTTCCAGGTCATGAAGAGCTATTTCAGTGGATTTGTCATTACTATATGCATGCAGTTGCGTAGACAGGCGATCTCCAGGAATCTTTGCCCTAAGATATGTTTCTATCAACCTCACTAGAACCTTTAGAAAATGACCTTTGTGTCTCTTCATCCCACTGGTATATATGACATGCTGATACCAGCAGAGTATATCTCTCTAAATCAAAACTCACTCTATCGGTTACAGCTTGTAATTCAACCGGTGATACAAAATTGTTATCGTCTTAAGGATTTTTGACTCAGGGAAAATTTCCCCAACAACCTCGGACGAGTGCCACATAGCTTCCCGGGAAATGTGTATCCAGGTGTAGTTCTAGAGCTTCTTCATTAAACATACATTTTCTGACATCTAAATTTATTTTACCGTAATAGGTTTGGATGCTGGTATCTTCCATAGCCTAGGGGTTTTTGATGTATTCTCTACTGAGCTGCAGAACTCCACCTAGGATTTGTTGTGAGCCTTTTTTAGCTCTCGCTTATATTTTCTTAGCTCAAACTTTGCCCTTTGTCCTGTTAAAGAGTTTTCTGTTTCCCTTCCTCAGACCAACCAGTTCTGGTGTCCACCATAGCGGTCGCTGTTTGCCCTTTGTTTGGGCTCTAGGTCAGACTTAAGCAAGTCGTACAGGACATCGTGATTCGCTTGACCATTATATCAATGTCTTCCGCAGTCTGCAGTTCCTTTTAAAGTCAGACGGAATAGCCTTGCAGAATATATGCTGAAATTTATACCAATGCGCCTGTGGCATTTGGAGCATTCTGTGCAGCAAATCGTCGATCCCATTAAAGGGAGCCTCTCTCCTTATCAGTGAGAGTTTCAGGGCCACTCTTATTGTGGTGAATTCATACAAATAGTTACCATTTTTATTTTTTGGTTTGCTTTAAAAGATTTTCATTGATGTTAAGCTTTATGAAATGTTAACACCTATAATTTCCAATACTGCATTATTCTTAAGAAGTTCAAGTGTCAATAAGATTACCACATCTCGCACCACAGTCCTTTTATTTCATTGCTTCCTTAAAAATATGAGCAGGAATTCCGAAATTGCTATACTTTGCCTGATACATTATTTACCAACCAATACACTTTCATAATTAATGCTTTTATCATATCGGCGAGGAAACACGGACAACGAAAAGTGAAGAGCGAAAATTTGTTAATGCTTCGATAGACCATCATCACCACCGTTATGTGATGCAAGTGGATCGAGACTATCCATTAAATATTACATCTCCACGCCACCAAGCAAATAATGAATAAAAAATTTTATTTTCTGGTGAATTTAATTGAGCCACTGGCAAATGTGGACAAAACGAAATGAAAATTCAGGTTTCTGGTAAAAAACCAAATGATGTGGTCTGGTGGGACCACAATACATGTCAACCACTAACTGTTTGGTGGACACCCATACCACCACGAGTGGCCAATTGCTGCTACAACGGAAGTATGATAATGTGAACTAAGTAGAGAAGAAAAAGAACACTCAAACGGATATTGAACGGTAATGCAATTATCGTCTGTAATTATGCGTCAAAGTTCATTGATGCAATGATACATTTGAGGCAACAAAGAAGGTAATGACATTTACCTACATTGTCGCCAGCAGGTGGACAGCGAACATTGTTGACTTAATTTGTTTGAATTACTTTTTCATGAAGTGTTTATAGAAATGATTTGTTGATATGGTGCGGAAGTTATTAGAGAATTAAACAATCTGTTGTGTTTGAAAACAGTCCAACGAAATTCAATGTCTGTCGTATTTAAACAACATAACAACAAAAAATTTCAAACCGTTCCTGCATATAATGTACAATAGATCGTCTCACGCCATAAAACAGACATTTTTTTTGCAAACAAGGAAACGTTTTTATACCCTCCACCATAGGATGGGGGGTATACTAATTTCGTCATTCTATTTGTAACTACTCGAAATATTCGTCTGAGACCCCATAAAGTATTGGGTTGCCCAAAAAGTAATTGCGGATTTTTTAAAAGAAAGTAAATGCATTTTTAATAAAACTTAGGATGAACTTTAATCAAATATACTTTTTTTACACTTTTTTTCTAAAGCAAGCTAAAAGTAACAGCTGATAAATGACAGAAGAAAGAATGCAATTACAGAGTCACAAGCTATGAAAAAATTTGTCAACGCCGACTATATGAAAAATCCGCAATTACTTTTTGGGCAACCCAATATATATATATTCTTGATTGTCGCGAAATTTTATGTTGATCTAGTCATGTCCGTCCGTCTGTCTGTCGAAAGCACGCTAACTTCCGAAGGAGTAAAGCTAGCCGCTTAAAATTCACAAATACTTCTTATTAGTGCAGGTCGGTTGGTATTGTAAATGGGCCATATCGGTCCATGTTTTGATAGAGCTGCCATATAAACTGATCTTGGGTATTGACTTCTTGAGCCTCTAGAGTGCGCAATTCTTATCCGATTGGAATGAAATTTTGCACGACGTGTTTTGTTATGATATCCAACAACTGTGCCAAGTATGGTTCAAATCGGCCATAACCTGATATAGCTGTCATATAAACCGATCTTTGGTCTTGACTTCTTGAGCCTCTAGAGTGCGCAATTCCTTTCCGATTGGAATTAACTTTTGCACGACGTGTTTTGTTATGATATCCAACAACTGTGCCGAGTATGGTTCAAATCGGTGCATAACCTGATATAGCTGTCATATAAACCGATCTTGGGTCTTGACTTCTTGAGCCTCTAGAGGGCGCAATTCTTATATGATTTGAATGAATTTTTGCACGAAGTATTTTGTTACGATATCCAACAACTGTGCCAAGTATTGTTCAAATCGGTTCATAACCTGATATAGCTGTCATACAAACAGATCTGGGTACTTGACTTCTTGAGCTTCTAGAGGGCGCGATTCCTATCTGATTTGGCTGAAATTTTGCATGACGTATTTTATTCTTAATTTCAACAACTGTGTCAAATAAGGTTCAAATTGGTTCATAACCTGATATAGCTGCAATATAAACCGATCTGCGATATTGACTTCTTGAGCCTCTAGAGGTCGCAATTATTATCCGATTTGCCTGAAATTTTGTACGACGGATCCTCTCATGACCATCAACATACGTTTTTATTATTGTTTAAATCGCCTATAGCCCGATACAGCTCCCATATAAATCGATCTCTCTATTTTACTTCTTGAGCCCCCAAAGGGCGCAATTCTTATTCGAATTGGCTGACATTTTACACAGGTCTCCAACATATAATTTAATTGTGGTCTAAACCGGACTATATCTTGATATTGCGCTAATAGCAAAGCAAATATTTTCTTATATCCTTTTTTTTGCCTAAGAAGAGATGCCGGGAAAAGAACTCGACAAATGCTATCCATGGTGGAGGGTATATAAGATTCGGCCCGGGCGAACTTAGCACGCTTTTACTTGTTTCCTTTTGATCCCAATAAGCAAAACGCGAAATATTATGGCAATTGCAAATTGCAAATGCAAATTTTGCCCATGAAAATTCCACTAAGGAACAGGGGCAAACTTCTCACATATCAATGAGTGCTGTCCAATTTAAGTTTTTAAGCTCAATGATAAGGAGCCTCCTTTGGAGAGAAGTTTTACATGGCATAGTACCTCATAGAAGAGGAAAACCACGGCTGAAAATTTTTTCTGATAGTCTCGCCAGGATTCGAACCCAGACTTTCAGCGTCATAGGCGGACATGCTAACCTCTGCGCTACTGTGGTCTCCGTATTGGATAACGATAACCCTCGCCGACACTACAGTTGTATATAGTACTTTCAAGGTATACACTCGATTAATCGATTATTCGCGGCCTTTTAAATGATCGAACAATTGAAAAATGACACATTCTCCAATAAACGACAAAAATATTTGTAGGTTACTTACTTTAATTGGCTATGACAGAACATTTTTTTAACCAGTTCAACGTAGAATAGCTTTCAAAGCTCCTCGATCTTCTGCGCTCATTCTAAAATCTCTGACACCAAGTTTCGAGGTGTCTTCCACCTCTTAATCCTTCCAACAGGCTTTTGGTCGTCCCGGTTTGCGTGTACCACCGTGTTTGCCTTTAAAAGGCTTCTTCGCTGGAGCTTCTTTATCCATTCTGGCAAACATGACCTAGCCAAGGCAGCCGTTGTATTTTGATACGTGTAACTATGCTATAGTCGCCATACAGCTTGTGGTTCATACGTCGCCTATATTCACCATTAACGCAAACTGGTCCATATATTTAACGAAGAATCTTTCTCTCAAATACTCCAAGCACTGCCTCATCTGCTTTCACAAGTACACATGCTTCAAAACCATATAACAACACGGGTAGTATCAATGTCTTGTATAGTGTAATCTTCGTCTGTCGAGAGATGGCCTTGTTTCTAAAGTGCTTATCTGCTCGGTTGTGCAAGGCTTTTTGGGAGTTGAAACCATTAATTTCGTCTTATCTCCATTTATTGCCAGACCCATTTTCCCTGACTCTCTTTCGATTATTTTAAAGACTGTGGTTACTACTTCCGGTGACCGACCTGTGATATCGATGTCGTCGGCATAGGCGAGTAGTTTGTGTTCTCTTGTGATTAGTGCGCCATATCTATTCACATCTGCCTCTCGTATAATCTTCTCCAGCAGGATATTAAAGAGATTACACGATAGGCTGTCTCCTTGTCTGAAACCGCGTTCGGTATTGAGTGGTCCGGACAGATTCTTTCCTATTCTTACTGAGGAACGCGTATCAGCAAGTGTCATACTGCAGAGTCTTATTTATTAATTTTGCAAGGATACCAAACTCAGACATGGCTTGAAATACCTTTGAACGTAAAGGAGTATCGATAGTGGCTTTATAGTCAACAAAGAGATGGTAGGTGTTGATTTTATCTTCTCGGGTCTTTTCCAGGATTTGGCGCAGTGTGAATATCTGGTCCAGGGTGGATTTACCAGGTCTAAAGTCGCATTGATAGGGCCCAATTATCTCATTGACTTTAGGTATTAATCTTTCACACAGCACGCTCGAGAGTATCTTGTATGCGATGGGGAGGAGACTTATTCCTCTGTAGTTGGCACATTCCGTCTTGTCTCCTTTCTTGTGTACGGGACATAGTATGATGAGGTTTCAATCATCGGGTATGCGTTCTTCTAGCCAAATTGCGCTGATAAGCTGATGCAGACGCCTTATCAGCGTGTCGCCTCCGGCCTTAAATAGTTCAGCGGGTAACCCGTCGGTTCCTGCTGCCTTGTTGTTCTTCAATTGGGTCACTGCTACTTAGACCTCATTCTGACGAGGAGGTAAACATTCTATACCATCATCTGCTGTATCCTCTTCTCCGCCAACGTCGGACACTAGCAGATGGGTAAAATGTTCTTTCCATATCCTCAGCATGTTATCTGTGTCAGTTACCAGATTACTTGCTTTGTTTCTGCAGGAGGATATGCCTGCAAAGACATCGGTTTGATATTTAATTTCCGGACTTTCATTCCGGATATCGGACGAAAATATATATGGGATCTTTCTAAATCTGAACCGATTTCTTTTAAATTTAATAGCAATACCGGGAGCCATAAGGGAATCTTTGTGCCAATTTTCGTGTGAATCGGTTAACCAATGACCAAATTAATGCAATACTAGTCAAAATCGGACGAACATTTATATGGGAGCTATAGCTAAATCTGAGGAGGCCACCGTAGCACAGAGGCTAGAATGTCCGCCTATGACGCTGAACGCCTGGGTTCGAATCCTGGCGAGACCATCAGAAAAAATTTTCAGCGGTGGCTTTTCCCCTGCACTGCGGCACGCCGCTCGGACTCTGCCATAAAAAGGAGACCATTTATCATTGAGCTTAAACTTGAATCGGACTGCACTCATTGATATGTGAGAAGTTTGCCCCTGATCCTTAGTGGAATGTTCATGGACAAAATTTGCATTTGCATATCTAAATCTGAACCGATTTCTATATATGGAAGCTATATCCAAATCTATCGAGACTTATGAGGGAATCCTTCGTGCAAAATTACGTGAGAATCGGAATGCTTCTGCCAAATTTTAAGACTAACGGATGAAAATTGCGACCTGTACTTTGTACACAAATTAACATGGACAGACCGACAGACTCAGATCGAATCGACTCAGAAAGTGATTCTGAGTCAATCGGTATACTTATCAATGGGTCTATCTCTCTTCCTTTTGAATATTACAAACAAATTCACTAAGTTATAATACCCTGTACCACAGTAGTGGTGTAGGGTATAAAAAGCGACAGACGGATACACAGTCCTGAAAGGACACTAATACAGACGGCATTGTAAAGCAGAATAAGGTAGAAGTTTTGAGTCAAACCGTACATTTTTATCACAGCCACAGTAGTTTCGCAGGGTAAAGTTGAAATTTACAAATACTCATATGTTAGGTTAGTTCAGGTTGAAAAGAGGGTGCAGATATTAATCCGCCCCATACCACTATGGACATACACTTAGGCCAGTAATCGGCTTGTTGTGCGCTCTAAAAACTAAAAAGTAACCTCTAAAAAGAGAATTTTAAGTAAGGAATTCCGTGCTACATACAAAATCCTTAATTGTTTTCAATAACACTCCCCTAAGTTGGTTCATGTCTGATATGGTGTCTCCACCTAAGTGCCGGTATCTGTTAGACGCGAAAGCCGGGCAATGACAAAGGAAATGCTCCAACGTCTCATCATCTTCCCCGCATGCCCTATACATGCTATAACTTGCCGCACCGATTTTACATAAGTGAGCTCGTAGTCCTATGTGTCCCGTTATGATACCAATAGCTAAACTGATCTCCTTCTTGCTTTCTTTCAGTAATAGCCTCGTCTTTTTACGATCTGAATCCCCCATATGATTTTCGCCGTCCAACCGACCGTTTCGCTATACTACAATGTTGTATGCGCATTCGTCGCCCATTCCCTTAACTCGGACTGCGTCGACCCGAAAGGCTCCGGGTTGACCAAGTTTATTGACGGCAGTTCTCTGGCCTTCACTGATAAATCGTCTGCCCTTTCATTTCTCCTTACTCCGTTATGGCTCAGCACCCAAACGATGCGGATTTTGCCATTCTCAGAGAAGGCGTTAATCTCCTTCTTACACTGCAAGACTGTTCGTGATCTTACCTTCCTGGTTGTTATTGCCCTTATGGTAATTTTACTGTCGGTAAAGATGTTCACACGCGACGTCCTCGCGTTATCACCACACCACTTCACGCATTCCCCGATCGCCCGGATCTCCGCCTGCAGGCAGTGTAAAACATATCTCAGTCTCTGGGTTCTCAATGTAAACCCCAGGCCCACTCTGCCCTCTAGCTTTGATCCTTCCGTGTAACATGATCTTCCAGATGGCAATACTAGGTTTGCGTCAATCCGAGACTGTGCCAATGGCTGCACTGCGTCGCACTCTACTTCTAGGTTCATCTCAGGTATCCGATCGGAAACCTCTTCCCTTCCTTCCAGGTTTCCTATCGTCGCCTCGATTGTACAGCGATGGTATGAGCTGCTCCCATCCTCAATATATTCTCCAATCGCCTTAAGTGTCATAGCCGCAGTAGCTGTCTCACACTTAATCTGTATGTCAATGGGTCGGATATCTAGAATAGTCTCCAGTGCCCTAGTGGACGTGGTCCTCATCGTTCCGCCTATGCCAAGACAACATGTTCTCTGAACCTGTTGTATGGTCCAAATGTTGCACTTTTTCCCCATAGCAGTCCACCAAACTAATGAGGCGTAAGTAAGTATTGGTCTAATCACGCTCCTGAAGAACCAGTGGACTATGCTAAGATTCAGGTCCCATTTCGAGCCTACGGCCCGTCTACATAGTTCCCAACATCTGTGAGCCTTCTCAGTACGCTCCTGAATGTGACACTTCCAATTCAGTTTTCTGTCCAAGATCACACCTAAGTATTTGACCTTGTCAAATATCGAAATCGTCTTATTAGGGAAACTTGGTGTGTTAAATTGGCCCACCTGAATTTTAAAATTCCCAGCTGGTTTCCTTCAAAGAAGAAGTGCTACATCCAAACTTTGGACATTATGTCGACACGGGTAATCGTTATGCGATCGCCATAATATTTCGTATTTTATTTATTGGGATCAAAAGAAAAATAAATGATGGGTATGCATTTCAAAAAAAAAAAATTTTTTTAGAACACCCTTATATACAGACAAGCATGTTCAAGAGGTTTTCTAAATTGCTTACTACCATTTGTCTTAGTTACTATCTATATGAACATCCACCCTTTATTTCTAAGTTTCAAACACCAATTCTTAAAAATATCTCTATTTCGTTCTACCAGACGCAACATAAAATATATCAAAAATTGCTCTTTGGCAATTTTATGGCATTTATGGCATTTTTTGTTGAATATTTTTTATGATGGCGTATCACAACCGTTATTAACCCATACATTGTAAAATCACAACAGGTGTTTGCCTTTTGCTCACAATCCTTAAACACTTTTTATTTATTTTGGGGATTTTGTTTTATTTTCTCTCCGCAGCATTCACACACACAAAATGGTCGACAACAAATCCTTGTGGTACTTAACAATTTTATTGCTGACATTCTGTTTTATGCTGGTGCATTGTACATCGCTTGAGCCTTCAGATCAATTTCTAGATAATCCCACAGATGGAAAATCGGGTAAGTACCGAAAAAAATAAAAAAAACAAAACAAGGAAAAAATTTTAAATGGTAGCAAGCAGGCCATTGAACGTATGATTGTTATAAATTTTATATGACTTCATGTTCCACATACGCAATGAAGGCCTGTGGAATTTAAATTGAAGCAGTGGTATGCTATTTCAATGTCTTTTACATATTCAAGAACCAAGTATGTGATATTCCCTAAGAATTCTCTGCTCAATTAACTACCAGCCAAAAATGTATTTCTGCTGTCCCTTCTCCTATATATTAAAACCGATTAAGCTACTGGTTACCACAGCAATTAAAGTCCCCTTTCAATATTTAAAATTTTGAATAATATGCCCTGCATGTAGCTAAAAACAAAAGTAATAAGTGCAGCAAAACTAAACCGAAGCATTCTTTTCTTCTTCGTTTGTACTTTAAAAGAAAATACAACGGTATTCAATAACATTAACCAATAATTTAAAATTGTTTTCTTTCTATTTATGGCTGCCTGGACTTGCATCTCTTGTTATGACCTGTAATATGAGAAGATCTTCTTACAATGCAAAAGCGTCCTTCCTTCTTTGTGGGCAGCCGCTATGGCCGATCATCGGGTGGTGCTGCTTCATCATCGGGTGGCAGTGCTTATGCTCCCTCAAAAACTCGTCGTCTCAATGTTGTGCCCCGCAACGATAGATTCTTTTTAGGTTCACGCTATGGCAAGCGAGCGGGTACGCAAAATGCAAAGCAACAACCTCTCTTGGATTCTGTGTTAGCAACACCCTATGAACAAGCTTTGTTTTCAGAAATCTCCACAGGCACCCAATTGAGTAACAAACCTGGACCTCAGATGTTTGCCAATGACAACTTCAGTGGCGATACCAGTGAAAGTGGAGTCGCCTCTTCGCCATTCTACATGTCCTGCGTGTATACAGGTTTGCAGAATTTCTATCGCTGCGACAGTATGTAAGTTAAAAGGTAGATAAAGCGAAAACAAATTGCATTCGGAAATATATATATAAAGCAAAGCTGCATATTAGGGTGTAATGGAAAATAATGATAAACGCTATTTGGATTTTAAAATTTTTAGTACCAAGATTAATTACCAAATTTAATTTAAAGAAATTGCAAAGATTTAAGTTTAACAAGTAAAAAGCGGTCAAGTTTGGTCGGCCCAAACTTTGGATACCCACAACCTCGGGTATATATGTGAAACACCTTTAATAACCGGTGAAAATTGCATACCTCATGTCCCATAGCAGTTTTGTCGAAATATATTCGGATTTGGACTAAATACTAATAAGTACAAGTCATTGTTCAATTGTGTACAACAAAATATTGGTCTTTTTAGTAGCTATATCTAAAAATAAACCGATCTGAACCATATACAACATGGATTTCGAAAAGCCTAACATAAGTCACTGTGTCAAATTTCAGTGAAATCTGATTATAAATGCGCCTTTTAAGGGGCCAAGGCTTTAAATCGAGATATCGGTCTACATGTCAGCTATATCCAATTGAAGAAGGATGTCGAAGAGCCTAACACAACTCACTGACCCAAATTTCAGCAAAATCGGGTAATAAATGTGGCTTTTATGGGCCTAAGACCCTAAATCGGAGAGTCGGTCTATATGGCAGCTATATCCAAATCCAGACCGATATAGACCAAATTGATGAAGGATATCAAAGGGGTTAACACAACTCACTGTCCCAAATTTCAGCAAAATCGGATTATAAATGTGGCTTTTATGGGCCTAAGACCCCAAATCGGTGGATCGGTCTATATAGGGGCTATATCAAGAACTTAACCTGCTTATGGACAAAGAAAAGAATCTGTTCAAAGTTTCAGCTCAATATCTCTATTTTTAAAGACTGTAGCGTGATTTCAACAGACAGACGGACAGACGGACGGACATGTCCAGATGGTCTTAGATTTTTAGGCTGATCAAAAATATATATACTTTATAGGATCAGAAATATATATTCCGATGTGTTGCAAACGGAATGACAAAATGAATATACCCCCTTGATAGCTCCCATATGAAGATACTACCCAGATTTCAATTATTGGGCTGTAGTGACGGCAGGTTGAAAACTGTGGAGAAGCTAATTGTATTGTAGTAAAACTTCATTCAGGTGGAAATAGGGAGTTAAAGAGTGTCCCAAAAAACAAAAAAAATGTTTTGAATCACATGCCCTCCATTTTTTTCTCTTTTGATCCCGATAAGCAAAATACCAAATAATATGGTGATCGTTTAAAGATAACCCGTGCCGACACGACGTCCAAGTTGAGGATTTTAGGCCCTAGAATGAAATACGTATACAAAGTACACATTTATATGGCATTTACTGTACCCTGAGCCCCTACTGTGGCTGTGATAAAATGTACGGTACAACTCAGAATTTCTTCCTGGTTCGATTTGGCTATGTCCGTCTGTCCGCAAATCCGTTCTGTACTGATTTTTACAAATGCGATCTTCATCTTGATTACAAAAAGACAACATACGAACAAACGGCAGATGGAAGATACAGGGACAGACACGGCTGAAGCTGGAAAAATTTCTGAGTCGAATTGTACATTTTATCATAGCCACAGTAGTGGCTCAATGTACAGTTCCATTTTTGTAACCATGAATGTCATATGAATGTCTACTTTGTTTACAAATTTCACACTAGGATCTAAAATTTTCAACTGGATCTCCTAAAAAGTACTACATCCAACTTTTGACGTCATGTCGTCACGGGTTAACGTTAACCAGTCACCCTGATATTTCCTAGTTTTCTGATAGGAATCTAAAAGGAAGGGTAGACACCTCCCTATTAGCGAAAAAGTTATATGTCCGACATAAGTCGGCTATAATCGTTTGGTTCTTGGTTTCTGTTGCTACACATTTACATTGACGGATGTTCAAAGTTGAGGCAGAGAACGGCTATTGAACGTAACGGTAAGGACGGGACGGTAAACTCAAAGACCGTTCTGGAATGCAAAAGGACAATTTACACTATGGTACATAACAGAGATGGTATCGAGCGGATAGTCTCAGTGAGAGAACGGACGACGTCGGCTCTTGCTTAAACACTGAGCGCCTATGATGTTAGATATGACCAAGCGAGTTATTGGCGTCTTCAACTAACCAATGGCCATCTTGTTCACTCGGCAATCGGTCCTGTGGACAGGAACAAGTTTGCTCACCTACAGGAGCTTGACGAGGATCGCCATTTCTACATGAAAATGTGGATACAACAACAGCAACAGAGATGGGCAACAACTCACAACCGCACATAAATTCCTATGTCCTCATATACGTAGGGCCACCCAGTGGGGTATATTGTAATGAAGGGGTGGACAACTTGTTGCTAGTGACCAGAGGTTTACCGACAATGCATTCGGAAAATGCAAAACTCTTGGTGGCAATGTGATCTGAGCTAATGACATTGGCGATAAATAAGCATGTGACATGATGGAGCAGAGAGGCTATATAAAGGATATCAAAAAGCGTATAGCGCGGATCCAGACCGGCACAAGACAAGGCGGATATAGAGGGAAAGTAGGAAGGAGGTCAGTACAGCCTTCGGCGTCTACATGGGTCACACAGGATTATAAGCGCACCTCCAGAAGAAAGTTGCGGTTGGTGCAGCTGTGTATAGGTGGATGTGGAGAGGACAACGAGACTTTGGATCATTTCTAAGGGCATTGCCTAGCTTTTCTAAGATCCCAACGTTTAGGATAACATGTAATATGGGAATTGAGTCAACTTAGTATCATAGAATGGAATAGGCTAAGAAAACATGTAAAAAGTACAGAATTCTTGAATTTTTTTGGTATCATAGTCCCCTGCAAGCCGATTCCTGGGTTGGATGGGTGGGACCTAGCCTATAAAATTCTTTCCTCCTATATTTAATTGGGACCAGACCTCCTAATAATTCACTGCATTGATCGACCATCTGACTTTAAAACTTAAAAATGCCTATATCAATCAGAAAGCCTATTGGAAACAATATCGTTGCACATACCGAATAAAACCAAATTTATTGAAGTCAGTTGAAAGTCATGAGAGAACACTTTGTACGAAACATTAGCCCAATAGGATGAAAATTGCGCCCTCTATAAGCGCAATGTATACTATTTATTTATTTGATAATTATACTTATAACTTAATTATAACTATAATTGTGTAAATCCATGACTGCAGAGGTCCTACGCTTAACGCAATGTCTCTTATATTCAATGTCGGATCGATGTATCTTCACTCGCCAGTAGCTAAGAAGCTTGAGCCACTTCTTTTCCCGAGCCTTGTTGGAGTATTTCCATGTACTGACCATAGGCAAGGATTTTATTAATTGCATAGCACTATCACTACATTGAACGCCTGCACACTGCCAAGCCATGCCATAACATGGTCCACTAAGCTTTGAGATAAAAAAATCGATGACCGGAAGAGAAACCTCTGACTAGCAAGCCCTCCAGACGACATCGAGATCGTATCATATGCTAATACGATAAAGGTTTTAAGGGCCCACGTTGATGACATATGCGATAGATTAATCCTCGTCCTTATTGACCTTGCTGATTATTTTGCAGCAAGAATTTTGAAGATAGTAGTGTATGGGCTCAAATCTTCAGCCACATTGTTTTACAACTATCCCAAAATACACGTGTAAAGACGATGCAATGAAGCAGTAGGAACATATAAAAGTTCTGCCGGGTCGAATCTTGGGTACCCAACACCATGGATTCTGCTTAAAAAGCTATCTCATTTACTCAGTTTGTATTTGAACAATGAGATCAGGTATGGATTGACGCCTCTATGGTCTCAAGAAGTAATAAAGGGTGATTTTTTAGCAATTATCTTTTTGGCAAAACTGATTTAAATAGCAAACGCACGTTTCGTGTTTTGTTTCACTGTCAAACATCTTCATTTTGGTCTATAACTTACAAACGAACAACGCTTGCAAATTATTGAATTTTATTATCAAAATGCATGCTATGTTTGGAAAGTTCATGACGCACTCAGTTTTGCTAATTTTTGGCTCTATGGGTACGTAAAAAAGCATAATTGTCGATTTTGGAGTGAAGTTCAGCCATAAGCATTGTAAGAACTATCAATGCATCCAGAAAAAGTCACAGTTTCTTGCGGTTTATGGTCTGATGCCATCATTGGACCATTGGACCTTCAAAGATGATGCGGATCGTAATGTAACTGTGAATGGTTAGCTCTACCATGAGATGATATCCAACTTTTTTTTGACCAAAATGCAAGAGCTTGACTTACATTACATGTGGTTTCAACTAAACGGTGCCACATGCCATACAGCACAGCGTAACAATGGACCTATTGAGAAGCGAGTACGGTGAACATTTTATTTCACCTACGGGACCGGTCATTTGGCCGCCTAGATCGTGTGTTTTAACGCCTTTAGACAAATTTTTTGTGGCACTACGTTAAAGTTCATGTCTATACAGACAATTCCGCTTCAAATAATGCATTGGAAGACAACATTGAAGCATTTATTCGTGAGACACCGGCCGAAATGTTGGAAAGAGAATGCCAAATTGGACCAAGCGGATGGACCATTTGAGACTCAGTCGTGGTCAACATTTGCATGAAATAATATTCAAACATTAAATTATATGGATCGTACCATCGATTTAATGCATTTTTCTGAATTGTATGTTTTTTTTTTAAACTTTGAAATTTTTTTGAAAGTTTTTGAAAGATGTTGGAAGTCATAACACAAATCATTGTGCCAAATTTCAGCCAATTCGGAGGAAAATTAAAGCGTTTAGGAGCTTAATAAATCAAATCCGGGGATATGTCCGTTTATATCAGTTCATAGACCGATTCGGATCATGCTAGACACTATCGTTGGAAATCGTAACAGAGCACTATGCGCAAAGTATCAACTCAATCGGATAATAATTGCAGCTTCAAGGGGTTCAATAATTCAATTCGAGGGACCAAGAATGTCAAGACTATGAACTATATATATATATATATATATATATATATATATATATGTATACTTTATGGGATCGCAGATCGAAATTTCCAGGTGTTACAACGGAATGACTAGATAGGTACATTTCCATCTTTTGGTGGTGGCTATAATCTGGTGGCTGCTTTATCTGGATATTAAACAGGTCGCGGTTAACGTAAATCAACATTTCCTAAGCGATTCCCATGAAACAGGTTTTTGTTCAAAATACAAAAACTTTGAAACGAACTTCACTGCCACATTCCCAGAATATACGAAGACTGTATGGCCTGAGCCAACCGATATGTCGACAATGTTTGTAGCTTCTCCAACAAAGATTCGATTCATCATTAAAATTTTCTGTGAATGAAGTTGTTCTCGTTTTTACCGGCAACATTTTGTAGGCGTTTTTACCAGCAACATTTTGTGGATCTGTATCTCTAGCTTTCTTGGCTTTCAATTTGTACTCTCCTGGCACATCAAGATCTGGATAACACTACTTGCTTAACTCTTAACTCAGCTTCCTATTGAGTTTCATTATGTTTACAACTATCATTGCAATATATCATAAAGATCCCACGTTTCTAGTTCTTGGGCATACTGACTTCGTCTGACTTTCCCAGCATTTTGTTATAGTCCTCATACAAACCAATCCAACAATCCTAATAATTAATTTTTTCCCAGTTTATTCATATTAGAGAATTTTGCTAAATAATTTATTTTCATGACACCCTAATATACACATAAGGATGGTTAAATATCTTGTTTAAATTCTGTTTAATTGCAATATTTTCTATGGATTTATGACAATTTTCTAGTGATGATAACATGTTTTATGTTAAAAATACAGTTAAGAATGATGCCGGCTATGAGAATGATGATGAGGACACTGACGTTGACACTGGCAATGATAATAATGACTTCGATGAAAATGGAAATGGCGAAAGTGATGATACTAACGATGAAGTACCCTCGGCTGGTACAAATGTGGCAGGTGTTGGGGCTAACGCTTTGACTGCTCTTGTTAATGAGGCTGGCATACATAACGAGCAGGCTGGCAATGCAAAAAATTAAAGTGTTGCTTTTAAATGTTCTTTAAAAGCCATACTTCAATGACCAGCACAAAGATCAACTTTTGGCTGCCCCGCATGAGACCCTCCTCAAAGCAGAAACTATACTATTAATATTTATTTATATATATATATATACTATATATGTGCATATTCCTTAAACTTATGCCTCCCTACATACAACTAGAGATTAAATTGTAAAATCAAAACAAAAAATGCGGAAAAGTGAACTCTTACAAATGTCCTCAGACCTAACACCGGCATATATACACACACACAAAAACATATATATATATTTATTGGCTAGAATTAATTATTTATAAAAGGGCTGGATAAAGTTTAATTCTAGTACAAAATAACTCCATGAATTGTAAATAAATGCTTCACTAGAATATTGCCCCTTATCCATTGATTAGAATTTATTTTACATGAATATATATATGAATGAATGACTATACACATATATAGATGTGCATCTTAAGAAATGTCTTTAAACAAATATGTTATGTATAAAAATGATTTGAACCCCGAATCGTAAGAATTTATAGTGTCTTTATTGAAGTTTCATGTCAAATAAAACAAAAAAAAAAAATCACAAACATTTTTCTTTTTAAAAAATTTATTTATTTTTCTATGTTATATGCTCCATACAAAAAATAATTGTTATTTATTTGTATATGAAAACTTATAAAAAGCTTAAAACAATTATCAATTTATATATATATGATTAACATAAATGTATTATTAAGTTGGATGGATTAGGAATGATGATATACATACACGTACTTTATTATAAAGACATTCGGAAAAAAAGTAAATCAAGTTAAATACCAAATCAAAAGTATATATACAAAAATAATTTAAAGAGAAGAACCATACATTATATGAAATACAAAATATATGAAAATAAATGCACAAATATGCCAAATGAGCAACTCGAAAAGCTGATCACTGCCACGTTATTTTCATTTGGAAATGAAAAAAATCTAGGGTGAGTACTTACGCACAGGAATACGATTACTAATCGTATCATATTTTTCTTGATCGAGGATATTTGGTAATAATTTCCTGTCATTCCCCCCCTATTCCTATTGTAGAAGGCATAGTAGAATTTCGACGATTTCGGGTGGCTGATGAATATTGCTACATTAAGAAACTCAAATAATTTTTTTTCGGTGTATGGAATACATATTTCTTTTATTCATGTTAAAGCTCGTTCAATTTTATTAAATATAGTTTAATTTGTTTTAAAAATAATGGAATTTAAATGCCCCCCCTGCTCGTTGATGCATGTGCGGCATCTTAGCAAAAAGTTATTCATTACTGCTTGGAGAGTTGAGACAGGAATAGCCGCAATTGTTGCTCGAATGGATTGCTTTAGTTCATTCAAATTTGTTGGTTTTGCTTTGTAAACTTCCTGTTTGCAATGACCCCACAAGAAAAAGTCAGGTGCAGTAAGGTCAGGCGACCTGGGTGGCCAACGGAATGTGGAGTTTCTGGATATCAGTTTATTGGGAAATTTTCGTCGCAATTCTGTCATAACAGGTTGGGCTATGTGAGGACCTGCACCATCTTGCTGAAACCACACAGAGTTAAAAGAAATTCTCTTTCGGCGTAATTCTGGATAGAAAAACTCTCTCAACATGTTCAAGTAGCGGTCTCCAGTAACCGTAACGGGGTGACCGTTTTCTTCGAAGAAGTAGGGCCCGACAATGAAACGTGATGAAACTGCACACCACACTGTGACACGAAGTGGATGCAATTCCGTCTCATGGAGTGTCTGTGGGTTGGAAGCACTCCATATTCGACAATTTTGTTTGTTTATGTTGCCGTTCAAATCGAAATGGGCCTCGTCAGACATGAAAAGACAGTTCAACATGTTTCCATCCTCTTCCACCATTTGAAGCATCTTCTGGCAAAATTCCAAGCGAATCGGCAAGTCTGCAGCGTTCAGTTTGTTGGCCATTTGAATTTTATATGGGAATAAGTCCAAATCTTTGTGCATAATTGACTGTAATGACTGTCTGCTTATACCCATTTGAGCAGATAAGCTTCTTGTCGAAACTCTTGGATTGTGTTGTATCGCAGCAGCTACAGCAGCGATTGTTTCCTCCGTTCGAACTGAAGGGTTTCGATGGTAAGGTCTTCTGTTGACTGTCCCATGCTCGGCAAAATTGTTTACAAGTCTCATTATGGTCCATCTGCTCGGAGGATTGCCGCCAAACGTGCGTCTATACTCTCTTTGAACCGAAACTACAGACTCCAGTGCGTGATAGCGGCGGACAATCCAAATTCTTGTTTCGGTGTCCCAGTTATCCATTTTTGTCAAATCTAAGAATCAATCTGCAAAATAAAAAAAAAATCGACCACATTCATTAAATAGAAAAAAAGTTATTACATTTTTTTTTGGTAGCGGCTTTCATCAGCCACCCTGTATAACACTTTTGGTATCACGTAAGTCGATCTCGACTATCAAATTTGACAAAAACGATCAATATATAAGTCAATTGCCCTCTAAGAACATCACACGTATTTGTAAAGGGTGGTCTTTTAAGAGCAATAGGAAAGTTTTCAAAATCAATTAAAAGCGTGCTAATTTCGACCGGGCTGAATCTTATGTACCCTCCACCTTAGATCACATTTGTCGAGTTCTTTTCCCGATATCTCTTAATAGGCAAAAGAAAGGACAAAAGAAAAAATTGTTACAATATTGAAGCTATATGAAGTTATGGTCTGATTCGGACCATAATTGATTGTTGAAGACCATAGTAGAAGACATTGTGTAAAATGTCAGCCAATTCGAGTAAGAATTGGGCCCTTAAGGGGCTCAAGAAGTAAAATAGAGATATGTATATGTATATGGGAGATGTATCAGGCTATAGACCGATTGGACCATATATGACAGGAAGGTTGAAGGTTTTGGGAAAAGCCGTTGTACAAAATTTCAACCAAATCGGATAATAATAACGTCCTCTATAGGCTCAAGAAGTTAAGATCCCAGATGGGTTTATAAGGTTATGAATGGATTTAAACCATTTTTGGCACAGTTATTAGAAGTTCAAACAAAACACGTCACGCCAAATCGGATAAAAGTTGCGCCCTCTAGTGGCTCAAGAAATCATACTAAACACAGTTGTTGGAAACCATAACTTAACACGTCGTGCAAAATTTCTACTAAATTGGGTAGAAATTGCGCTCTCTAGTGGCTCAAGAAATCAAGACCCAAGATCGGTTTATATGGCAGCTATATCAGGTCATGGGCCGATTTAGACCATACTAAACACAGTTATTGGAAACCATAACTTAACACGTCGTGCAAAATTTCTACTAAATTGGGTAGGAATTGCGCCCTCTAGAGGCTCAAGAAATCAAGACCCAAGATCGGTTTATATGGCAGCTATATCAGGTTATGAACCGATTTAAACCATACTCAGCACAGTTGTTGGAAGTCATAACAAAACACTTCATTCACAATTTCTGCCAAATCGGATATGTATTGCGCCCTCTAGTGGCTCAAGAAATCAAGATTCAAGATCGATTTATATGGCAGCTATATCAGGTTATGAACCGATTTAAACCATACTCAGCACAGTTTTTGGAAGTCATAACAAAACACTTCATGCTAAACTTCAGCCAAATCGGAAAAGTATTGTGCCCTCTAGTGGCTCAAGAAGTCAAGATCCAAGATCGGTTTATATGGCAGCTATATCAAAACATGAACCGATATAGACCATTTACGATCCCAATCGACCTACACTAATAAGAAGTATTTGTGCAAAATTTCAAGCGACTAGCTTTGAAAATGCAAATTTTGCCCATGAACATTCCATTAAGGAACAGGGGCAAACTTCTCACATATCAATGAGTGCAGTCCGATTCAAGTTTAAGCTCAATGATAAGGGGCCTCCTTTTTATAGCCGAGTCCGAACAGCGTGCCGCAGTGCGACACCTCTTTGGAGAGAAATTTTACATCGCATAGTACCTCACAAATGTTGGCGTTCAGCGTCATAGGCGGACATGCTAACCTCTGCGCTACGGTGGCCTAGCTTTACCCCTTCGAAAGTTAGCGTGCTTTCGACAGACAGACGAACGGTCATGGCTAGATCGACTTAAAATGACATGTCGATCAAGAATAAATATACTTTATGGGGTCTTAGACGAATATTTCGAGGAGTTACAAACAGAATGACGAAATTAGTATACCCCATCATGTGGTGGAGGGTATAAAAACACATAAAATTCTGAAAAATGCATGAAATCTTTATTTGAATTGATGGGTCCTATATGGACTTATGGATTTAATGTTTGAAGATTATTTCATGTAAATGTTGACCGTGACTGCGCCTAAAATGGTCCATCCGCTTAGTCCAACCTTGGCATACTCTATCCAACATTTCTACCGGTATCTCACGAATAAATGTTTCAATGTTGTCTTCCAATGCGTCAATGAGCTATAACATAGCCCCACAAAAAAAAATCTAAAGGCGTTAAATCGCACTATCTAGGCGGCCAATCGTTCACCGAACTCGCCTCTCAATAAGTCCAATGTTACGCCTGCTGTGTGGCATGTGGCACCATCTTGTTGAAACCACATGTCATGCGAGTCCAGCTCTTGCATTCTGGGCAAAAAATGTTGGATATCATCTCAAAACAGCGCCATTCACCGTTACGTTACGATTCGCATTATCTTTGCAGAAGTATGGTCCAATGATGCCACCAGACCATAAACCGCAAGAAACTGTGACTTTTTCTGCATGCATTGGTAGCTCTTGCAACGCTTCTGGCTGATCTTCACTTCAAAATCGACAGTTCTGCTTATACGTACTCATTGGGCCAAACATGAGCTTCGTCGTTAAAATGGAAGAAGCGCGCGATGAACTTTCTTAACAGAGCACGCATTTTGATAATAAAATTCAATAATTTGCAAGCGTTATTCGTTTGTAAGATGATTCATAGTTAAATTAAAGACCAAACTGAAGATGTTTGACAGTGAAACAAAACACGAAACGTACGTGTGCAACAGCTGATGAGGAATGCAAAATAGAGAGGAAATGAGAAACTAATAGGTTGGGATGCGAACTCTCACTACGTTTCGTGGGGTAGTACCAACATCGGGGCCAAGCCTTGACATAATTCTTGAATACTAACGACCTAATAGCACTTAATATTTTTAACGCCGCTACCTTTATTAATAGGATTAGAGGGGAGGTTTTAGATGTGACAATGCAAATGCAAATTTGCCCATGAAAATTCCATTAAGGAACAGGGCCAAGCTTCTCGCATATCAATGAGTATTTTTAAAGTTCAAACTCAATGATAAGTGACCCCCTTTTTATAGCAGAGTCCGAACAGCGTGCCGCAGTGCGACACCTCTTTTGAGGTGAAATTTCTAAATTACAAAGTACCTCATAAATGTCGGCAGTATTTTTAGAGGATAACCACCGCTGAATTTTTTTATGTTCTCTGCTCTACGGTGTGGTTTCCTTAGAGCACTCCTTCTTGGACCATCGCTACACTAGGCTTAAAATATCACGGCCAGCGCCGAACCCGATAAGCTTTCGGAATAAGATGAAAACCAACAGGACAAAATTTGGAA
This sequence comes from Stomoxys calcitrans, assembly GCF_963082655.1. NCBI lineage: Eukaryota > Metazoa > Arthropoda > Insecta > Diptera > Muscidae > Stomoxys > Stomoxys calcitrans. The sequence continues at coordinate 81,474,376 of NC_081556.1, forward strand.
GACTCCTCAGAGGAAGATTTCTGCGAACACGGCGATAACGTTAATGACGCGGCCAAGATGAAAATTTTTATCTCAAAATCCCATGTCTAAACTGAGACGTTAGTAGACGACATGGGGATGAGAGCAGATACAACGTAGGACATTTTGAAACTTTTGATGAAAAAACATTTTCCAAGGAGCAGGATCTGGAGCTTGAGGAGCTTCCAACCATTAAGTCACCCGGACCTAATGGAATATTTCCAGCGTTACTACAGAAGGAAGTCCGTGGGTTCTATTCCCATCAGAGGCCTTGGTATGTCGCTACTGTATTATCACAATGGTCTTAAAAATTGTCTAAGGGAGTCTATTAAGGACTGCCACTCTTACCTAACCTATTACAGAAGGAGGCGAACTATCTGGCGCCCCATTTGGCCACTATTTTCACACCATGCCTAGTACCATGCCATAATACTTCTACCAAAAAAAGAGATCTGAATTAGCTATGCAAAAAGGCCGAAAAGATATTGACCATGACAAACGACTGGGCTAGACCTAGGAGTCTGAATATTAATTCAGGATAGACCGTAATCCGCCTGTTCAGGAAGGAATACGAACATCGGCCAATTTGACGCATCACGTTTCCTCAACAAAACGATTTCCATATCTGACAAGGTCAAATACTTAGGTGTGATCTTGGATAGGAAACTGAATTGTAAATGTTACATTTAGGAGCGTACCAAGAAGGCTCACAGATGTTGGGCTCTATGAAGACAGGCCGTAGGGGCCTCAATCCGAGGATAGTCCACTGGCTCTACAGGAGAGTGATTAAACCAATACTTCATTACGCCTCAGTAGTTTGGTGGACTGCGATGGAGAAAAAGTGCAACGCAATAGTTTGGTGGACTGCGATGGAGAAAGTGGTGCAACGCAAGGATAATACAACAGGTTCAGAGGACATGTTGTTTTGGCACTAGCGAAGCGATGAGGACATAGACCTCGCCCACAAGGGCACTGGAGACTATTCTAGATATACGATCCATAGACATACAGATTAGGTGTGAGGCAGCCACTACGGTTATCGGACTTTGGGCAATAAGAAAATGGCTAAAGGATAGGAGCAGGACATACCATCGCGGTATAATCGAGGCGACGATAGGAAACCTAAAGGGAATGGAAGACGTTTCCGATCGGATACCTAAGACGACACTTGAAGTCGAGTGTGAGGCATATTAACCAGCGACAATGTCTGGAATTTCATGCTATACTGATGGATTAAAACTAGGCGTCTACATTGAGGAATTGAGATCTGTTTTCGACTGTCAGACCATAATACGATCCTGCTGGCAGAGATCCCGGCAATCAAGGAATGCGTGAGGTGGTGTTCTGTTCACGCGAGGACGTCGAGTGCGAACACCTTTTCGGACAGAAAACTGACCATTAGGGCAATAACAACCAGGACGGTAAGGTCTGGAACAGTCTTGGAGTGTAAGAAGGAGATAAACGCCCTCTCTGAGAATGGCAAAATCTGCATCTGCATCGGACTCGGCTTTGAAAACGAAGCCCCTTATCACTGAGCTTAAAAAAAATTGTGATGGCAACACTTTATTAAAAAAGGTTTTATACCGCTTTCGTTTCCGGTTTCTTCAGTGGTTTTATCAAATAAAACAAACATTTAATTAATATTGAAATTTTTTATTCTTATTGAAAATTGTTGATATAAAACGGGTGCAAGCAATTTATTTATATTTTTTTACCTTATTTTCTCATTTACATATCTAAATCTATTTTTTTTTATAATCGAATAAAAATGTTTATAAAAAATTCTTACAATAGTTACATTTTTATGGCATTTACTACATGGTTAGTGCCTGCTATAATTGAAATTTCAGTATTAATCTATGTTAGAAAAAAGTTAATTATTAAATATTCTTATGTTATATATATTAGGAATAGGTTAACAATGCGGGCGGATATACAATTATTTTGCAATAGCAACAAGCAGCAATTCAAAAAATATAATCGTTTTGTTCAGGTCATTTCTTCAGCAGTGTGTTAGGTATATATTGATTCCAGGTTCATTTTCTAAGAGACCGGTTATAAAACATTGTGCCAAAAAAGCAGGCCTTTTTTTTTTAAAAAATATCGGGTGCCAGAAGATTTACGGGACGGCAATTTGTTTATGATATGAGTATCGGAGAGAATATTAGGTTTAAAGCAACGAGACCCTTCATACATATCGAAAATATTCAGTGAAAATAATTTAATTGATACCATAGCACATCTAATCAAATCATCTCTCCTTTGGATAGTAGCTCCAAGTGCAATCTCGAAGCTACAGCCCATAAATGTGTGCTATTTTGATCTAGTGTATGTTCTTAAATGGTAATAGCTGAGGTGTTGACCAGAGTAGGTTCGACGCACAATGGGATAGAATCGAAAAAATTTAGTAAAAATATGCTATTTGAGAACGGATAGCGATAAATCTTTAAAATGTTGAACGGTTAGAGTTCAGGTGTCATCGAGATCATATGCAACATTTCAAAACTCTCGGTGGCCGGGCGCCTCTTGCCTGGCCCCTAAATTAGGCCACCTCGGGATTCAAAAAATTGTTCGGGCTGCCAAATCTTCATTTGTGGTTCAAGTTTTTGCTGGATAGTGCTTAAGAATCTCTATAAAAAAGTCTGCTTGAGGTCTGTCATGTCTTTCCTGGGACTCAATTCTCTTTTTATGAAAACAAGAAATGAAAAAAATATTTTCATTTCGGTTTACATATGAAAACAATATGACAAAGTGTTTTTTGTTTTTGTGTTTACCCAAAACAGGAATTCGATATGCTATGAATACATGAAAAAAACTTTTCATTTTTGTTTTAGAACGAGAAATTCGAGTTTCCCGAATATTTGATTTTTAATTTATATTAGCTGAGCCCGGCCCGCTCTGCTGCGCCCTATTATGCTATGTTGGAGAGAAGTGCTCTAAATTTGAACATTTCTGCGTAATTGTAGTTGAAAATGTATTCCAATTTTCCTATGGATTTTTCTACACTCAAGTACCTCTTATTTAAACCCCACATTGCAATGGTCAGTAGAAGTCCTTCTTGGGGTGTGGTGGACCTACGATTTACGAAGACAGTTTTTATTCGATTTTCGTTGTGATGCATGATTTAAGTAGTTTCAAAATTTAAAATAAACTCGCCGCGAAAAAAGTCCACATCCGATAATTCAGTTAAAAGTTTTAGGGTTTGAAAGTCAAAAAATTTAGATATTGCATTTATTGGTCACACAAGTATTTTCCTTGCTTAATCTTTCATTGATAAAACTCCCTTGAATAACTTAATTTGTACGCCCTGCACCATCGAATGGAGGTATACTTATTTCATCATTCCGTTTGTAACACATTGAAATATTGATCTCAGACCCATCAAAGTATATATGTACATATATTCTTGATCGTTCGATATTCGAAGTAGATTTAGCCATATCCGTCCGCCTGTCGAAGGCACTCTAACTTTCGAAGCAGAAAGCCAGGCGCCTGAAATTTGTCACAAATACTTCCGATTAGTGTAGGTCGGTTGGGATTGTAAATGGGCCATGTGAGTCCGTGTTTTAATATAGCTGTCATATAAACCGATCAAGACTTCTTGAGCCTCTAGAGGGCGGATTTGGCTGAAATTTTGTATGAGGTGTTTTGTTTTCACTTTCAACTACTGCGCCAAATATGGTCTGAATTGGTTCATAACCTGATATAGCTGCCATATAAACCGATTTCCCGATTATACTTCTTGAGCCCCTAAAGGATGAAAGAGTTGCATCCTTCAGAGGCTGAAAAAGTATAATCGGGAAATCGATTTATATAGCCAATTTGGCTGAAATTGTGTATAAGGTGTTTTGTTATGACTTCCAACAACTGTGCTAAGAATGGTTCAAACCGGTTCATAACCTAATATAACTACCATATAAACCTATATCACGATTATTATTTTGAGCCTCTAAAAGACGCAATTTTTATCCAATTTGGCTGAAACGACTTCTCCTATGATCATCATCATACGTGCCAAGTATGGTCTGAATCGGTCCATAACCTAATATAGCTCCCATATAAACCAATGTCCCGATTTTATGTTAGGATCCCTATAGGGTCATAAATCCCCATTTGGGTTTATGACTTATTTACTTCTATGTCGCCTAAACGTTTGCAACAAATTTTTTTTCGAAAACAATATTTGTAGGCTCCATAGTAAAATTATTAGAAAATTCCGATTTGAAACCATCTTTGCCCGAAATATTTTTGCAAAAAGAAAAATCGGCCAATATTTATGTTTTATTTGCCCATGAACCTTTCTATTAAGGAATAGGAGCAAACTTCTCACATACATATCAATGAGTGCTGTCCAATTCAATGATAAGGGAGCTCCTTTTTATAGCCGAGTCCGAACAGCGTGCCGTAGTGCGATACCTCTTTTGGGGAAAAGTTTTTACATGTCTGTTATACCATTCTATCAAAATGGCATAGTACCTCACAAACGTTGCCAGCATTAGGAGAGATAACCACCCCTGAAAAATTTTTCTGATGTACTTGCCAGGATTCGAACTCAGGCGTTTAGCGTCATTGGCAGACATGCTAATCTATGTGAAGCTATCACTATCCGTTCAAAATTGAAGAATTTCATTCACAAAATTGTTTTCCCATTCCACTTTACGCCGATAAATATTGACGATTATTATGCATCAGCTAGCTGTTTATGGGACATGAAAAAACACTGCGGCTTCCGTGTATTAAAATCGTTTTGGTTCATTCGACCCAAGTCAGAAATGGTTAATTTCGTAAAAATTTTGCAATTTTTGCACATGAACATTCCTGTGGCAAACTTCTCACGTACCAATGAGTGCAGACGGAATCAAGATTAAGCTCAATGACAAGGGTCTCCTCTTTAGAGCTGAGTCCGAACGGCGTGCCGCAGTGCGACACCTCTTTGTAAAGAAGTTTTTGCATGGGATAGTAGCTCACATATATTGCCAGCATTAGGAGGGGAAAACCACCACTGAAAATTTGTTCTGATGTTCGTGCCAATATTCGAACCCAGGCGTTCAGTGTCATAGGCGGATATGCTATCCTCTACGCTACGGTGGCCTCCTCCGGCGGTGTAAATTTCTAACAAACATAATTTGGCGATTTGGTATGAAAATAATTAGATGCCCAATCCCAATTAAGAGACCAAGGTGGCGTATGATATATGGTGCAAAAGTTAGCATACGCACCCATGTACATTTAATATGCCTGAGATGTGGGAGCAATGGGGTGGATCAATCAATGATTCATCATTATGGACTTTATATTAAAATAAGCCTTGAGGAGCTTCAAACTATTTAAGAATTGCCTAGGATGTGCATATTGGTCAATTTGTAAGGGCCAAACGACAAATTCTAAGAAGTTTTGCTCAAGATTTTAGACCATAGCTAAAATAAAAATAGAGCTTCCGATTTTTAACTACAAACTTTTAGTTTTAGAATAATATTTAGCAAACATTCGATTTATGACGGTAAAATTCGGAAACTCGATCTTAGAATTGGGCAGTTTCTTGAATTTGTCATTGATTAGGATTCTAATAAATGCCAAAATTTACCCACCAATGGTGGTGTCTATGTTCAAACCCAGCCAGGCAAGCTATGCGGCATCAAGACAGTAGGCCAGTAGACTTTCAATGCCCTACTCAGGGATATGGAGCGTTTGGTGGAAACAATGATAAAGTATGGGACATCCCAATGGACTCGTGAGGTTGTGCATAAAATAGAAGAATGCTTATCTTGATATAGGCGGAGCGATGAGGCCCACACCCACAAGGGCACTGTAGACTACTCTAGATATCCGACCCTTAGACGTACATATTAAGAATAAGACAGACATTGAATACATAAGACTTAAGGCCATGAGGAACAGGCCATACCATCGAGAGATACTAGAGGCGACGATAGGAAAACTGAATGGATTGGAAGAGTTTTCGGATTGGATACCTGAGACAACACTTGAGGTCGAGTTTTGATCTGACGGAACTCTGCTTTATGCCACAAGGATGGCTCAAAGCTTTTGGACAAAGTGGTCCTTGGGTTCTATATCAGAGCACTAAAAGCGGTTAGTTTTTTTCTGTTTTGCGATGTACTCATAAAAATGCGGTGTTCGTACGTATCGCCACCGCAACCGACGTTTTGTTAGGCTCAGCAAACGTATGAGAGTGACTGTATCCACAGCGGTTTTGCTTTCAGAACGATGAGAAGGGTTATTTATCTACCTAAAAAACTTTTTAACATTGCTAATAATTGATTTTCTTTTTGACTATTATTTTTTTATAGCTTTTATAAGGATAAGGAGATTAACGCCTTCTATAGGGTGGCACGATGCACATAATTTGGGGGCCGTGCCATAGCGGAGTAAGGAGGAACGAAAGGGCAAACGAATTCACAGAAGACTGCTCTCAGTAAACTTGACGAAAGCAAAGCATTTCGGAGCGAAGCAGTCCGATTAAGGGCTTGGCCGATGAACGCGGATTTTGTGAGCTGCATGGAATTCCTGATATAGATTTCTTCAAAGTTATGGCTGTTACTATTTTCGTTTTTCACCGTTGCGATTACTGTTTTGTAACATTACGAAAATAACAATTTTTGTTTGTTTCTCTTTCGAGACGAGCTCAATGATCGGAGATTCAAATGGAAAAGGAAAGCCAAAGATAGCAACACACACCTACCACTATGGGACGCGTTTCGTCTTTGATTAGAAGACTTTTCAACCATATTAGGTGTGATGGCTTCAAGGGCCGTGCGTTGGTATGTTGTATTTGAATCGTATTAATAACGAAAACACATCTATGATACAATTACCACATTAACCACGCTCGACAACCCTGTCTATTAGCTGTACTATTTCCCAACGCATGTATTTTTATGTACTACACATGATTATGTTCATCTGTTGGAAATTGTATTGATAATTTGTTATTTGTGTAATTTGGCACAGAATGAATGTCTGTCATTACACAAAAATACATGCATTGGGAAAAAGTACAGCTAATAGATAGGGTTGTCGAGCGTGGTCGAGCTCGTCTCGAAACAGAAACAAACAAAAATTGTAAATTTTAATGATCTTCGCCCTAACAGGCAAAAAACTTGAAAATTTTAAAATAAAAATTTTATTAAAATAGTACCATAAGTATTGAGGGAATGTCGTAGTGAATGAAATCAGCCAGTTTATTTGCTTTAAAACCTATTCACCCTAATTCCCGTTGTAGAAGGCGAAAATCGACAGCAGTAGTTGTCGAAGGCGAATTTCACATTTTGTGGTATTCTGTAAATTATTCGCCTTCAACAGTTTGATAATACAAAAATATTGTGCTAAATAAATAAAATAATATAAAAGTGGGCTCCATACTCTTTCGCGGAGGTCACCGTAGCGCAGAGGTTAGCATGCCCTCCTATCACGCTGAATGCCTGGGTTCGAATCCTGGCGAAAACATTAGAAAACTTTTTCAGAGGTGGTTTTCCCCTCCCTTGTTAGGTACTATGCCATGTAAAAATTTATCTCCAAAAGGGGTGTCGCATTGCGGCACGCCGTTCGGACTATGAAAAGGAGGCCCCTTATCATTGAGCTTAAACTTAAATCGGACTGCACTCATGGATATGTGAGAAGTTTGCCCCTGTTCCTTAGTGGAATATTCATGGGCAAAATTTGCATACTCTTCAACGGGCGCGATATGGTTTTTCTTTTTTCCTATATATGGATCGTTTTCGTCAAATTTAACTGTCAAATTCGACTTACGAAATACCAAAAATGTAAACGAATTTTCGCCTTCGACGAATATAATACCGACATTCGACTATGCCATCGCCACCCGGTATGAAGGGGATTACCTAAAAACAGGATTTGGTGAACAACTTCGCGAAAAGCGAATATAGTACCAGACTTTACTTGCTAATTGCAAGATTACTACTCGGAATTAAAGTACACAACAAGCCGATTATTGATTTATGTGTCTGTCCAAAGTGGCATTGGGCGGATAAAGATCCCCATCCTCTTTTTAACCCAATCCGAATTTAAAATACGATAATAAACAAAGTGGAAGTGACCGTAGCGCAGAGGTTAGTATATCCACCTATGACGCCGAACGCATGGGTTCTAATCGCGGTGTGAATCAGACAATGACAAATTGTATGGATTTGGATACCACAAAAATATTTCAATATAGCGAAATATATTTCAATTGGTTGTTCATAAAAAAATTCATAGGTATATACATGTGTACACATTTATTCATTCCAACAAACCAAACAACCACCACTAACCGTCAAACAGCTATCATACTGGAACATTCAACTTGGAGTATGGATCATACCTTTCTCGAATATATTTGAGTTGTTCATGTATGTGACAAACAAAATCTATTTCGAGTTGCGACTTGCAACTTGTGAGTATGGTAAGTGTGTTCCCAATTAGAATTGGGTATGTGTCTTGCACATACCCACAACATTTTGTGATTTTGTCATTCTCTGGTGTGAGTATCAGAGGAAATTTATTTACATACCAAACTTCTCTCAAACCAGCAAAAAATAAAGCTTATAGGAACCTAACAAGGATAATCTAGAGACCGATATCAGGCTATAGACCGATTTGGACCGAACTTAGCACAGTTGTTGGAAGTCATAACAAAACACTATGTGCAAAATTTCAGCCAAAGCGGTCAAAAATTGCGGCTTCCAAGAGCTCAATTCCGAAGATAGGTTTATATGGGAGCTATATCAAGTTAAAGACCGATTTGGACCATACTTGGTACAGTTGTTGGAAGTCATAACAGAACATTATCTGCAAAAGTTTGTCCAAATTGGACAAAAATTGCGACTTCCAGGGCTCAAGATCTCAAATCGGGAGATCAATTCATATGGGAGCTATATCTAAATCTGAACCGATATGGCGACTTGCAATCCCTAACGACCTACACCAATAGTAATAATTGTGCAAAATTTTAAGCGGCAGGCCTTACGCGTTCGACCGATATCGTGATTTCGACAGACTGGCGAACGGACGGACGTGGCTACATCGACTTACAATGTCGAGACGATTAAGAAGGTATATATTTTATAGGGTTTTAGGTCAATATTTCGAGGTGTTACAAACGGAATAACTAGATATATATACCCCATACTATGGTGATGGTAATCACGTTAAAAAAATTCAGTATTCTTAAAAACTGATCCTTGGAATCTTTTTGGTCTTACATTTATTATAAAAAGCTAACTGCGAAATCTAAGTCTTGTTTTAGCTTTTTTTTGTTTTGATCATTGTATGTATTATATGAACTAGGACTTGTATTGTCTTGTATTTGCTCGTTTAGTTTTAACATTTTCTAGAGCATATTGGCCTTTTAAAGTTTACGAGTATTGTACCATGTTTATAAGTGATTTCAACGTTATAATATTTAAAAATGATGTAATGCTTCTATTTTTATTGTTATTATAAGTAATATTTGTTGTATTTAAAGCCTAGTACTGAGTTCAACTTTCACCACGAACAATTGTCAAAACGCATTTAGAAAAACTGATGGCGAACATAACACATGCGAACACATTCCGCAGAAGTGATACTGAGTCTATGAGCAAACTAGCAGCGACATGGCGCTGATCATTATGAATTTCGCTTAAAATAATTACACATATATATTAAATCCTCATGAACTGGACCACAATAAAATCAGTTTCAATTGTTGTTTTGTGTTGTTGTATGACATTTGTTTATGTTCTGGCGAAAAATACAGTTCGTCTGATTAGGCAATCAACTAATAGGCAATTTCGCTGCGAATGAACTTAGTACTAAGCTTAAGTGTTCCTTGAATATATTTATTTGGTTTTTTATATTGTTGGTATAAAATATAAAAAATAAAATTGATGGGTTACCTCAGTTACATAGTTGTTTGGGATGTATATTAAGTGGTATGATATCGGACTAAATTAGAACCCAGTTCTTTAAGGTTTCCTAATTTATTTATTTATTGAATGAATGCCTATGCAGCAAGGCAATAATCTTGTAGTTACAGTGCAGATGTATAAATGCAATGAAATATCCTTCTAGTATAAATATGAATTTTTCCAATCCAGAGGGTTCCGAGTACAGCTGCCAAAGATCACTCAATCAATGATGTCATATGAAAAAGCAATCAAGTTATCGTCTTATAATATAAAATAAAATCATTCTAGGATGGTGAGGGACTAGTTATTATCCAAAGAATTTTCACGGCAGCTTTTGAAACAGTTTTTTTTATACCTTCCACCATTGGATGGGGTATACTAATTTCGTTATTCTGTTTGTAACTCCTCAAAATATTCGTCTAAGACCCCATAAAGTCATGACATTTTAAGTCGTTCTAGCCATGTCCATCAGTCTGTCCGTCGAAAGCACGCTAACTTTCGAAGGAGTAAAGCTAAGCGCTTGAAATTTTGCACAAATACTTTTTATTAGTGTAGGTCGGTTGGAATAGTAAATGGGCCAAATCGGTCCATGTTTTGATATAGCTGCCATATAAACCGATCTAGGGTCTTGACTTCTTGAGTATCTAGAGGGCGCAATTCTCGTCCGATTTGACTGAAATTTTGCACGAGGCGTTTCGGTATCACTTCCAACAACTGTGCTAAGTATAGTTCAAATCGGTTCATAGCCTGATATAGCTGACAAATAAACCGATTTTGGATTTTCTTAAACCTCTAGAGTGTGCAATTCTCATCCGATTCGGCAGAAATTTTGTACAACGGCTTCTCCCATAACTTGATAGAGCCATATAAACCGATCTCTCGATTTTGCTTCTTGAACCCCTTTGGCTATTAGTTTTTCCTTTAGAAAAGAAAATATCTTATATAAAGCAAGTAAAAAGGCGTTATGTTCGGCCGGACCTTAGATACCCACCACCTCGGGTATATATGCAAACCACCTTTCGTCATAATCCGGTGAAAAATGCACAATTTATGCCCCCATAGCAGCTATATCGACATATGGTCCGATTTGAAACAATTTCGGCACGGACATTGAGTGGTATAATAAGTACAAGTTATTGTTCAATTTTGTAGAACAAAATATTGGTATTTTTGGTAGCTGTATCCAAATATAGACCATATACGACATGGATGTCGAAAAGCCTAACATAAGTCACTGTGTCAAATTTCAGCAATACCGCGTAATTAATACGACTTTTAGGGGCCAAGACCTTAAATCGAGAGATCGGTCTATATGGTAGCTATATCGAAATCTGGACCGATCTGGGCCAAATTGAAGAGAGATGTCGAAGGCCCTAACACAACTCACTCTCCCAAATTTTGGCGACATCGGACAAAAACAAGTAAAAAGGCATTGAGTTCCGCCGGGCCGAACTTTGGATACCCACCACCTCAGGTATATATGTAAACCCCCTTTCGTCACAATCCGGTGAATATTGGATAATTTATGCACCCAAATGGTCTAAAAAATATAAGTCACTGTTCAATTTTGTAGAACAAAATTTTGGTCTTCTGGCAGTTCGACACAGATGTCGAAATCTGATAATAAATGCGCTCGAGAGTTCTTTGTATATGACACCTACATTAGGAGGCTTAAAACAACTCACCTTTTCAAATTTCAGCGAAATTGGATAAAAAATAAAGCTTTTATAGGCTTATAAAGGGTCTGCCTTTATCGACAGATCGGTCTATATGGCAGCTATATATATCTTTAGTCTGATCTGAACCATATTTAGATCAGATGTCGGGGGGCTTAAAATAACCCGCTGTTTTATATTTCAGCAAAATCGGGTAATAAATAATGCATTTATGGGCATCAGACCCTTTATCGGGAGATCGGTCTATATGGCAGCTATATCCAAATATAGTCCGATCTGAACCATATGTGGGTCAGATGTTAAGAGGCCTAAAACTACTCACTGTTTTAAATTTCAACGAAATCGGATAAAAAATAAAGCATTTATGGGCATTAGACCCTTTATCGGAAAATCGATCTATATAGCAGCTATATCCAAATATGGTCGGATTTGGCCCGTTCAAGAACTTAACCACCGTACACCAAAAAGACGTATCTGTGCCAAATTTCAGTTCAACTCAATTTTTGAAGGCTGTAGAGTGATTACAACAGACGGAGAGACACACGGACATCGTTAAATCGTCATAGAACTTTACGACGATCCAAAATATATATACTGTGTAGGGTCGGAAATTGATATTTCGATGTTTTGCAAACGGAATGACTAAATTAATATACCCCTTATCCTACGGTGGTGGGAATAAAAATGCGCTCTTTATGGATCCAAAACCATAAATCGAGAGATCGGTCTATATGAGAGCTATATCCAAATCTGAACTGATCTGGGTCAAATTGCAGAAATATGTCGAAGAGCCTAACAGAACTCACAGTCCCAAACTTCGGCGAAATCGGACAATAAATGAGCCTTGTATAGCCCCAAAACCTTAAATCGAGAGATCGGTCTATATGGCAGCTATATCCAAATCTGGACTGATCTTGGCCAAATTGCAGAAAATCTCGAGGGACTTAACACAACTCACTGTCCCAAATTTCGGCAAAATCGGACAATAAATACGCCTTTTATGGGCCCAAGGCCTTAAATCTGGAGATCGGTCTATATGGCAGCTATATCCAAATCTGATCCGATCTGGGCTAAACTAAAGAAGGATGTCGAGTGGACCAACACAACTTACTCAAATTTCAGCAAACTCGGATAATAAATGTAGCATTTATGGGCCTAAGACTTTAAATCGGCGGATAGGTCTATATGGGAGCTGCACCAAGATATAGTTCGATATAGCCGATCTTCGAACTTAAAATGCTTATGGACAAAAAAAGAATCTGTGCTAAATTTCAGCTCAATATCTCTATTTTTAAAGACTGTAGCGTAATTTCAACAGACGGACATGGCTAGATCGTCTAAGATTTTTACGACGATCAAAAATATAAATGATTTATAGGGCCGCAAATCTATATTTCGATGTGTTGCAAACGGAATGACAAAATGAATATACCCCCATCCTTCAGTGGTGGATATAAAAACATAAAAAGGAGAACAATGTAGTCGCGAATAAGAAGTCCCATCTCTTAAGACAACGCTGAATTCACCAAACAATAACTCTAGAAAAATGATCCTAATATTTATGTAATAATCGATTTTTTTAAACTAAAATAATAATAATATATATATACAGGGTGGCTGATGAAAGCCGCTACCAAAAAAAAATGTAATAACTTTTTTTCTATTTAATAATAATAATTTAATAATTAATTTAATTAATTAATTAATTAATTTAATTAATAATAATTTAATAATTAATTTAATAATTTAATTTAACATGAATAAAAGAAAAATGTATTCCATACACCGAAAAAAAAATGTAGCAATATTCATCATTGTAGCAATATTCATCAGCCACCCTGTATATATATATATATATATATATATATATATATATACATATATAATTTAATTTAATTTAATTTTTCTAAATTAAAATGTTTGAATATATTTAACATCATTTCATACCTACCTCTTGGTTCGTTGATTAGCATACATTTTGAAAATGGCCTTTCAGAAGAGGAGTTACCGCAGGACACAGGAAAGCGAGAAAATAGCCCACAAATGTTGACTTCATCGTGAAAAATCACAACATGTACATTTATTCAATGTCTTGTGCGGAAAGACTACTTCTTGATACATAATTTAACTAGAAATTACTACCAAATTTTCCATTTAAGTATCAGGGATTACTTCTTTCATATCAATAAGTGCAGTCCGATTAACGTTTAAGCTCAAAGATAAGGGGCCCTCTTTTCATTGCCGAGTCCGAACGGCGTGCCATATAGCGACACCACTTGGTAGAGAAGCCTTAACATACCTCACGAATGTACCCAGCACTAGTAAGGGGAAAACCATCGCTGACAAATTTTCTGATTAACATGGCAGGATACCTCACAAATGTACCCAGCACTAGAAAGGGGAAAACCGTCGCTGGCAAATTTTCTGATATTCACGCCGGAATTTGAACCCATGCGTTATGTGTCATAGGCGGACATGTTAGCCTCTGCGCCACGGTGGACCTGGAAGAGGTTGTTACTAATTTACATTTGTAGGGATTGTTAAGGAATTGTGATAAGAGTCAAAATCTTTGCATGAATGTTGTCTAGACCCGCTTGATCTAGAAGTTCTCTCTTGTAGCGCTGAACCTCACGCTCTAGATCATGCAGATCTAGAATGCGTCCCAGTACTCTTAGAGATATACTTTTGAAAACTCTACGTGCGACAGCGAAGTGGTCTAGGCGTAAATCCATCAAGATAGAAGTAGTTCTTTTCAGAGGGAGATAAAAGTTACCTACAATGGTACCTGTCTTCTTGCAAGAGAGAATGTTTCATTTACTGAAATCACAAAATATCTGAGTGTTTTGCTGGACAGGGAATACAACTTCCAATCAAACATCTTGGAAAGGGCAAGAAAGTCAACTCTTGCACTATACACCTGCAAGAGAGTCATTGGCAAAAGTTGGGCATTTAAACTGGGTGTATACTTCAGTTGTCAGACCTATAATGCAGCTCCCTACGAACCTCATATGTGTATGTAGTGAACAATGTGGCTGAAGATTTGGTGGCAGATATCATCAGATTCTCGCATCGAAACAAGAGTCAAGTTCGTTGAGGCAGACGTTTTACCTATCGCAGATGTCAAATATGAAACGTTCTCTATGCCGTCTGGAGGGGGTGGAATGGAGGGTGTGTGCGGGAGATATTACCCAGCTTAGGGGCACTCCATGTTTCACTTTACGGTGTTTCGATTTCTTATTTCTAAATTCCACAAATGACTGACAAATGGCCACACAGATAATTCGCGACCCAGCGTTTCAAGCCTGGCTGAAGAGACGTGGTGGCGATGTCCTCAATTAGTGTCGAATGCTTTCGATAGGTCCAGTGCCACGAGGACCGTCCTATCACATGGCTTGGGCTTACTGAACCCTCAAACAATGTGGCTGAAGATTTGGCGACAGATACCTTCAGGACTCTTGCAGAGAAATATGTAGCAAGTTCGTTGAGGTAGACGTTCAACCTATCGCAGATATCAACAATAGGTGGAGGGCCTGATGCCATGATCGTACAATCGTCCGCATATGATACGATCTCTATGCCGTTTGGAGAGGGTGGAATGGAGGATAAGTAGTGGTTAAACAGTGCCGAAGATACCACTCCGTCTTAGGGAACTCGCTGTTTCACTCTACGGTGCTTCGACTTCTTATCTCTAAATTTCACAAATGACCAGCGACCACACAGATAATTCACGACCCAGCGTTTCAGGTCTGGCTGGAGGGTTGGCGAGGTCCTCTGTGCTATGCAGTCTTCGAAATCCATGTTGATGCTGGAAATTCTCCTACGAGGCTCGGGAGAAGTAATGCCTCAGCGTCTTTGCTAATGGTGAGAGTAGGGAGATCGGTTTGTACGACTCCCCCAAACTCGGGTCCTTTCCAGGTTTCAGAAGCGGGATCACTCTGCCCATTTTCCAGACATCGGGAACAAAAAGGGACGAATCTGTTATTAGTTATTAGCCACAAGGTATGGGCTTCATCTCCAAAAGAATATATATACCGACCATACTTGGATTAAAAGGTGTATGGAAGACAATACAAAATGCAATTTTTGCCCATGAACATTCCACTAAGGAACAGGGGCAAATTTCTCACATATCAATGAGTGCAGTCCGATTCAAATTTAATCTCAATAATAAGGGGCCTTCTTTTCATATCCGAGTCCGAACGGCCTGCCGCAGTGCGACACCTCTTTGGAGAGAAGTTTTACATAGCATGGTACCTCACAAATGTTGCCAGCATTAGGAGGGGAAAAACCGCTGAAAGTTTTTTCTGATGGTCTCGCCAGGATTCGAACCCAGGCGTTCAGCGTCATAGGCGGACATGCTAATCTCTGCGCTACGAAAATGTCTTCAAAAAAGGCCCACATCAAAAAAAATCCTTAACATTCATGTAGGCCGATTGGGTCAAAAATAACAATTTAACAAAATATAATTGGAGTGGAGTTAAAATCAAACGCAAATTTGCCCATGAACAGGGGCAAACTTCCCACATATCAATGAGTGTTGTCCGATTCAAGTTAAAGCTCAATGATAAGTGGCCACCATTTTATAGTCGAGTTCGAACGGTGTGCCGCAGAGCGGCACCTTTTCAAGGAAAAAAATTTTTACATGGCAAAGTACGTCACAAATGTCGCCAGCATTAGGAGTGGATAACCACCGCTGAACAATTTTTTCTGATGCTCTCGTCAGAATTTAAACCCAGGCGTTCCGCGTCAAAGGCGGAAGTGCTAACCTCTGCGCTACGGTGGCACCCAAATTATGATTAAAGTTGATTGAAAGGACCTTGAATTTTAACTGTTGTGGTACGTTTATGACATGATCTTGAAAATAGATAACAAATACGTTAAATGAATTTATTAATGCGTGTCTTAGAAGGACCTATTGCCATAAATGTAGCCACCAGCTTCAAAATAGGATGTAGCAATGCGCACTCGGCCAGCTTGATCTTAAGTAATTCCAAGTTCTAATGATGCAGAACTTGCCGCCAGCTCCAAAACCGATATTAAATCTATTGTGTCGATGTAAAACAATTAGCCCTTGATTATATGGGTTTAGTTCGCCCTGCGTTATATCAGTCTCTGTTTAAAACAACACTAACTATATATTCCCCCATTCTAAAATATCAGAAAGAATTCCTTATATATTCTTTATAACCCAAAAACTGATAATCAATGCTAAAAATTCCTTTAAATAAAAAATGAAAAAAAATTATACGTTTGTGTTTTTACGATTAACATTAAGGTTTCTCTTTGTTGTTTTGTTTTCTTGCTGATTTCCTTTTTTGTTTTAATAATTAAAATTAATTTATAGAATTAATTAAAAAGAATACAAACACGAGGACTACAATTATAAAAAACAATTTTTTATAGAAAAAAAAATAATAATAATAAAAATTACATTAATGAGAGAGAAAAAAGGCGCGGATCTCTGGTTAAGACTTGTTGTTGTGGTTGTTGTTGCTGTGAGCTATAATAAATATTTAAGAAAGTAAATAATGATTGGAAAAAATAATACGAATAGCAATACAAAACTAAAAAGATAATACAAAAACAAATGAATTGAATGATTTGAAAAATAAAATAAAATTAAGAGAGAGAGAGAGAGTACAAAACATTAAATAAAAGAAAATAAGTTTAATAAAAATTAAAAAAAAAATAATCATATAGGTATATGTAAATCCTTTCTTTGCTTTGCGTGACATGATCATTGTGGTTGTTGTGATTTAGTTTAAATATTTGTTGTCGTTTGTAATTTGTTTGTAATACAACATTATATGTAGTAGATAGGTATTATTTTTTTCTTTTTAAATGTAAAAGAGAAGGAGGGTGGTTGACAGGTTGTTTGGTGGGCACAGACGATCCATCACACGTCCGTTTGTTTAGATGATGAAGTGGGGGGGGGGCTTTCTTTGCATATGTTCAAGTTGTTGAAAACAAAAGTTTGTTGCTTCAGTTCGATAGAGAGTTGTGTGAGAGAGTGTGTGTGTGTGTGTGTGTGTGAACAGAACAGAAGAGAAGGCGGCAACTAAATCCTCCGCTTTTACACATCCTCTGACGCTGCTGTTGTTGCAGCAGAACCATTGGCATCTTCCTTGTTGGTGTTATTGCTGTCGCTGGTGGCTTTGGTGTCATTGCTGCTGCTGCTGGTGGTGGTGTTGTTGGCTTTGGGCGCAGCACTTTCGGCATGTTCCTCCTGCTCCCGTATTGTTGCTTCTAGAGCCCGAATACGATTCTCGTGCTTGACAATGATAGCCTTCAGTTTGCGGATTTCATCGGTTATGTCACGTAAATCTTTTTCCTGCAAAAAAAATCATGGGGAAATAACTCCAATTCTACTATGAAACTAATCCCCGCTACTTGAATCAACACTTACGGTTATTCCGCTAATCGGCGCAGATGCTGAAGAATTGTTATTGGAGGCACTGCTGCCGCCGCCGCCGCCCGATCCCAGTGTCGCACTGCTGGCACTCTTTGAGGTTCCCACGGCCGATTTATTCAAGATGTTGGCCTTCTTCGATACCGACAGTGATTTCGTCGCCGACTGCGATACATAGCCACCCTGTACAATAGAAACACGATCCTTTTTAGATTTTTTAGTAATTCTGTTCATTAAGGCGTTGCAGAACAAGCAAGCAACACAAAACACAACTAGCAATGAAGACAGCGGCGCTCTATATATGAAACACAGCGCTGGACAACACAGTGGTTTGTCTGTTGGATAATGGGGGAAATGATTGATTGAAGGTGATACTAGGTGGCGGGTGTTGGCGTTTAATTTTTTAAAAAGAGATGGCGTATCATTATTTTGTTGTTGTTTGAGGAGAAAAAAAGAAGCCATGAGATGTGGTGGTTACTTAGTGCAAAAAAAATATGAAATGAGAAACGCAAGCCTGGCACAAATGCATTCCAGTTAAAGAAAATTGTGTTGCAACATCATCATTATCATCATGTTAGAAGGTGAAAATCATTCTCCAAACTTGAACGACGAAAGAAGAGCAGTAACTCATTTACAATGTTGGTTATCACAGGGACATACTTTAGGTTTTATTTACTTATTACAACACTGGGACTTTGTAACAACGTAGAAAACAACATTGGCAAATTGAAAAGCATCACTCAAAAAACTGAACTGAAAAATATTGGAATACATTAAGGACCAAAAATCATGTTCATGATATTCAAAACTGCCATGTAGCGAAAGTTTTAAATACCATGAATGAATTAGAGTCCATTCGTTAAATTTGATTCACGGGAATGTGTTATGACTCAGACTCAGAGAGTATATGAGGACAAATTCGGATAAAAAATTCTCATCTTTCCTTTGTAATTATATAGGAAAACATTATTATTATAAAAACTTTAAATGAAAAATATGTGAAAAAAACGTGTCAAATTTTTACGGGTCAAAAATTGGGTACACATTATAATGGTCCACCGGATCAAGAAATCTATGAACTGCTTGGTTAAGTCCGCTTGTCCTAGAATTTAACAAAGGGACAAAAAAAAACAGACGCCATAGACGATATATCTGAGACCACTACGATAGGGTACATAAATAAGTTAGGTAGCATTGGGACAATGCCTAGTGTCTAATGGTCCACCGGATCATGAAATCAATGAACTGCTTGGTTAAGTCCGCTTGTTCTGGAATTTAACAAAGGGGCAAAAAACTGACGCCATAGACAATATATCTGAGCCCATTACGATAGGGTACATTAAGAAGAAGGAGGCCACCCTAGCGCAGCGTTAAGTTTTCGTTTCGGGAAATTTGCTTATTCCAGGAAATTCTGGAGCAGAAGAACTTGCTAGACAAGGAACTACTTTACATATTCCTTTCTTTTTATCTTTACCAACACGCCTGGGATGTCCCCTATATAAGCATATAGCCAGACATCTGTCTTTATTGACTATTGCACATCTCCCAAAAATATGACTGAACATTTAAAAAAGTTTTCGGGAAATTTGCTTATTCCAGGGAATTCTGGAGCGGACGAGCTTGCTATTCAAGGAACTACTTTACATAATCCTTTTTCTTTAGCGTTGGCGAGTGAAAATTAGGAATGGGAAGGGGAAAAGAGGAATTAGTGTTTATTGGCATTCGTCTTTAATCTCTAAATGTCATAGATGATGGGAAAGACATTAGCCGGAAGTCCATTTCACATAAGAGCAGTACGCTCGAAAAAAAGAAATATCCCTATAGTGCATGGTCCGGTCAGCTGGCCAATCACTGTCCGTTTGGAAAACATAATGATAGACTATAGGATGCAAGTAACGATGTTTACAGAAACAGTGAGGACGTCGTGAAAGAGGAAAATATGGAACATTCTGTCCCTTGAGAGCAGAAGAAGTTCCACTTTAGGATAGTATTTCTTTGAGGACTTGATTTGACGGATTTGAACATTTGCTAGTTTTAATCTTTAATCTTATCTAGTCTAAAATTCCATTAAGGGACATGGGGCATAAAAGCTTCTTACAGATCAATGAGTGCTGTCCGATTTAAGTTTAAGCTCAAGTTTTTATAGCCAAATTTGAACAAAAAAATATTAAAAAAAATTATTAAAAAATATTTAAACAATAAAAAATAACAATAAAATAATAAAACATATATATAAATTAGTGAGTATGTGGAACATGTACTCTTTTTGAGCCAAAATGGACTGATGAAGCTTGGTTAGCTTCGAAATCGCGATCTCCATAGCCTGCCCAATGCATTTAATAGCAACTACATTAATTTTTTTTAATGGTTTTTATATTGCATTTTATTCTAAATAGAAATAAAAAAACCCATTTTGGTTTCAGCTGGACAAAAAAAATCCAACGATAAAATAAAATATAACAAAAACAAAAACAATAAAAAATTATAAAAATAACTATAAAAAATTTAGAAAATAAAACAAAAAGAAAAAATAATTGTATAAAAAATAATATATTGCAAAAAATATAAATAAAAAAAAATAAAAAAAAAATTAGGAAATAAAACAAAAATAAAAAAAAAATTAGGAAATAAAACAAAAATAAAAAATAATTGTATAAAAAATAATATATTGAATAAAAACATAAAAAATAAAATAAAAAAAAATTAAAATATTCTATAAAAAAAAAATTATAAAAATAAAAAAATTGTATAAAACATAAAAAAATAATTGTATAAAAAATAAAAAAATAATTGTATAAAAAAATATATTGCCAAAACAAAAATAAAAACAAATAATTATGTAAAAATTAAAAAAAACACACACATCTGTTATATAAAAAGTAAACTGTTTCGCTTTGTTTGTTTCTTCCGAGCAGACTCAAAAACGGCTTAACCGATTTTCATGAAACATTTTGAAACATGTATACCAACGGTACAATATGGAATTCCAATGAAATGTTTTTTAGAGTTAAATAGAAATATATATTATTTTCAAATTTGGATCATGTCAAAAGGCGACCACAAACACTTAAGAGTGTAGCGAAGAACTAGATAGTTGGATATTTAAACAATACAAAATTTAATAACAAAATACAAGCAAAAACAAAAATTATAACATGTTAAAAAAAACAAAAAAATTATAAATAAGTTAACAATTTTTTTTTTGGTTTCTCTTTCTCAATGCAAATGGAAAAGGAAAGCCAAAGATAGCAACACACACCAACCACTATGGGACGCGTTTCGTTTTTGGTTAGAAGACTTTTCAACCATATTAGGTGTGATGGCTTCAAGGACCGTGCATTAGTATATTATATTTGAATCGTATTGTATTAATAGCGAAAACGCATCTATGATACAATTACCAAGTTAACCACACTCGACAATCCTGTCTATTAGCTGTACTTTTCCTAATGCAGGTATTTTTGTGTAATGACAGACATTCTTTCTGTGACAAATTACACTTCTTCCGTACTACACATGATTTTGGCCATCTGTTGGAAGTTGTATGGATCATTGAGCTCGTCTCGAAAGAGAAACAAACAAAAATTGAAAAATTTAATGATCTCGTCCTAACGGGCAAAAAACTTGAAAAATAAGTAAAAAAATATAAATATGTAAAAAATAATTATAAAAAATTATTAAACATGTACAAATAAAAAAAATATATATAAAAAAAAAATTTATATAAAAAAAATGAAAAAAAAAAAAAATAAAAAAATATTTGGACAAGCCGAAAAAAAACGGAGTAATAAAATCCAATAAAAACAAGTAAAAGCGTGCTTATACGGACGGGCCGAATCTTATATACCCTCCACCATGGATCACATTTGTCAAGTTTTTTGCCCCATAACACTTTTTAGGTACACAAAGGATTATTGATAAGAATTGGTCCGATTTGGACGATAATTGAATTGAATGTTGGACACCATAGTAAAATTGTGTAAAAATTCAGCATAAATGGGTAAGAATTGGGCCCTCCAGAGGCTCAAGAAGTATAATCGGGAGATCGGTTAATGTGTAGTTGTTTCGAGACAAAACAAACCACTTCAAGTTAAATTTAAGTCAATTCGGATAATACTTGCCCCCTCTAGAGGCTCAAGAAGTCAAGATCCCAGATCGGTTTATATGACATCTGTATCAGGTTACTAACCGATTCGGACAATACTTGGCACAGTTGTTAGAAGTCATAGACGAATATTTCGATGTGGTACAAAAGGAATGACGAATTAGTATACCCCCATCCTGCGGAAGGAAGGAATAAAAACAATAATAAAAAATAATAATAATAAAATAAAAACAATAATAATAATAAAATAAAAACAATAATAATAATAAAATAAAAACAATAATAATTCTAAAAATAAAAAATTAAATAAAAAAGCATAAGAAAAACAAATTGATTAATAATTGACAAAAACTTATAAAAATTATAAAACATAATAAAAACAAAATATATTAAATAAAAAAATTAATAAAATAAATAATAAATTATAAAAAACACCCTTTTCATTTTGGTCTCAAAAATATTTCTTTTGTTGTTGGAATTGTATCCAGCTTAGTCCAATAGGTTTCGTTTTACGCTCCTATTTAGGGTAGAAAAGCAAAATAAAATCCCTTTGATAAGTTAGGGCAGAATATTAAGAGGGTCATATCATTGCCGGATAATCAAAGCAACGACAAGAAATCTGAATGGATAAGCAGAGATATCGGATTAACAACCTGAGACAACCTTCAAATCCCATGACAGCCGGTTGTACGTACCGGATTGACCCCATAGAATCCTTCATCGGCAAGGGCTGCCGCCTCGGTGTATAATACACTGCTACAACAACAACAAAAATCTTAAAAATATCTTGGAACGGTCGGAAGAACGATCTATCGGGAGATCTAGACATTGGCAAGAACCAAGCATGATTTAATTACCACGCGGTAAAAAGAATCGTTTACTTCGGGAGATCAGACAACATTTACAGAATTTGTAGAATGAGAACTAAATGATCATATACACAGTTTTTATATTTTTATTGGTCACAAAGAGATTTCGAATCTAATACGTAAACGTCTTATTAGTGACAATGTCGCTGATGAATATTTAAAAAATCCTTGCAGTGATATGTTTGCTAAAGCTTTAATGATTTTTTTGCTCGTTTGCGATGAATTAAGAAGCCGTGCTGTAGCTAGTTTTACACCAGAAAGTTCTGAGGATAAGTTTCAGAAACTCAACGGTGGTTGTGTGACATGTTCATTTTTACAAACATACAAGAAAGTAATTTTACTTCGATTTATGAAAAGGACACATCTTTTGCGTCTGGCATGCCAAAGGACGTGCCACAGAAAAATCCTTCTTGTAGAGAAAAAAACTCGCCGGGATTTAATCGAAGCGTGCAGCATTAAAAATGTATGTGGTAACCTAAGTACCACGATGGCCTAGAGCCCGAAACACGTTTGAGATCCGCATTACTTTCGATTCAAAGACCGACCTAAAATATTGTTTGAGTAGTCAACATTTGATTTATTGGGTTGCCCAAAAAGTAATTGCGGATTTTTTAAAAGAAAGTAAATGCATTTTTAATAAAACTTAGAATGAACTTTAATGAAATATACTTTTTTTACACTTTTTTCTAAAGCAAGCTAAACGTAATAGCTGATAACTGACAGAAGAAAGAATGTAATTACAGAGTCACAAGCTGTGAAAAAATTTGTCAACGCCGACTATATGAAAAATCCGCAATTACTTTTTGGGGCCCCCAATAAATACAGGGTGCGCCAGAGAAACTTACTTATTTAAAAGGTCTATAAAATCTAAAGTACTTCAGTAATTCTTTTAATTCTTATTTAATTTGAGATTACAATATCCAATTCTTTTTTCCTGCAGACTTGAAAATGACAACGGGTAAATGGGGACTCCATGGCGCATACACTGAACAAGTCGATTTTTAGAATTCGTGTCCACCCTTGGCAGCGTATTAATCGATATCAAATCTTCCGAGGTGTTCATGAGGATTTACGCTACTCCAATAACGCATGTTGTGCTTGTTGATGCATCCGAAAAAGTTGAAGTGAGCCTCGTCCCTGGAAAAAACTAACGAGTCTTCAGACAGGCTGTCAATCAGCATTTCACATGCATTTTGACGAGCAACAAAATTGCGTTCGGATTCTAGCATAATTGATAGGGATAAATTTAAGGCCTTGAAGGACAATTCGTCGAACAGTGCTGTCAGAAATTCCCATAGCAGCTGCGTGTTTGGGAGCTGAACGCCGGGAAAAATGCACAACTGACTGCCCTACTCTTTCGATACTTTCCGGAGTTCTGTTTGTCCGTTTAAGTCTATTTCTGGGTTTAGCGACACTTTCACACTCTCGAACTGATTTAACCCACGACGGAATCGAATTACGGCCAGAAACGAGTTTGTGAGGAGGAATTTCAAAGCGAGCGGGGAAGGCACGTTGGGGTGCAACAAGTGAGCGACCGTTAGAAAAGAAGCTGTCGACGGTGAAGGTCCGCTGCTCCTTAGAACAGAGAATGATGGCAACTGACTGGAGAGTGAAACAAACATGGGGTCTTCCCCTCCAGATACGCCCTCTCTCGACCCTTCCAAACGCACAACTAACTGTCTTACTTTTTCGATATTTTCCGGAATTCTGTTGGTCCGTTTAAGTCTATTTCTGGGTTTAGCGACACTTTCACACTCTCGAACTGATTTAACCCACGACGGAATCGAATTACGGCCAGGAACGAGTCTGTGAGGAGGAATTTCAAAGCGAGCGCGGAAGGCACGTTGCGTAGCAATAAGTGAGGGACCGTTAGAAAAGAAGCTCTCGGCGGCAAAGGTCCGCTGCTCCTTAGAACAGAGAATGATGGCAACTGACTGGAGAGTGAAACAAACTTGGGGACTTCCCCTCCAGATACGCCCTCTCTCGACCCTTCCAAAACGCACAACTAACTGTCTCTTTCGATATTTTCCAGAGTTCTTTTGGTCCGTTTAAGTCTATTTCCGGGTTAAGCGACACTTTCACACTCTCGAACTGATTTAACCCACGACGGAATCGAATTAGATACGCCTTCTCTCGACCCTTCCCGACCAACTTAACGCTATGTAATTTGTTGCCCTACCGTAGTGCAGAGGTTAGCATTTCCGCCTATGACGCTGAACGCCTGGGTTCGAATCCTTCCGAGACCATCAGAAATTTTTTTTTCATGCAAATTTTTCCCATGAACATTCCACTAAGGAACAGGGGCAAACTTCTCACCTATCAATTAGTGCAGTCCGATTCAAGTTTAAGCTCCATGATAAGGGGTCTCATTTTTAAACCCGTGTCCAATCGGCGCAACGCAGTGCTACACCTGTTTGGAGAGAAGTTTTACATGGCATAGTACCTCACAAATGTTGCCAGCATTAGGAGGGGAAGCCACCGCTGAAAACTTTTTCTTATTATTTTTTGGTCTCGCCATTATTCGAACACAGGCGTTCAGCGTCATAGGCGGACATGCTTACTTCTGCGCTACGGTGGCCAGATTTGGATACAGCCCTCATATATATAAGGGGTGATTTTTTTGAGGTTAGGATTTTCATGCATTAGTATTTGACAGATCACGTGGGATTTCAGACATGGTGTCAAAGAGAAAGATGCTCAGTATGCTTTGACATTTCATCATGAATAGACTTACTAACGAGCAACGCTTGCAAATCATTGAATTTTATTACCAAAATCAGTGTTCGGTTCGAAATGTGTTCATTCACCGTAACGTTGCGTCCAACAGCATCTTTGAAAAAATACGGTCCAATGATTCCACCAGCGTACAAACCACACCAAACAGTGCATTTTTCGGGATGCATGGGCAGTTCTTGAACGGCTTCTGGTTGCTCTTCACTCCAAATGCGGCAATTTTGCTTATTTACGTAGCCATTCAACCAGAAATGAGCCTCATCGCTGAACAAAATTTGTCAAAATTTGAACACATTTCGAACCGAACACTGATTTTGGTAATAAAATTCAATGATTTGCAAGCGTTGCTCGTTAGTAAGTCTATTCATGATGAAATGTCAAAGCATACTGAGCATCTTTCTCTTTGACACCATGTCTGAAATCCCACGTGATCTGTCAAATACTAATGCATGAAAATCCTAACCTCAAAAAAATCACCCTTTATTAGTTCGATTTGGACTAATATTGCAATAACGTGGTCATTTTTAACCGATTCACATGAAATTTGGCACAAAGAATTCCTTATGAATCCCGACATTGCTGTTGAATTTCATAGAAATTGGATAGAAATCAGATATAGCCCCTATATATATGTAATAACCGATTTTCACTTTGTCAGGGTATTTCTTAACAGATTTTCTCTAAATTTTGGTCAATGTCTTTTTCTATTATTTTAGCTATATACGCCGAATAAGTTCAAAATCGGTTAAGATTTGTCCCTGAAGTTTTTCTTATGTGTCTTTTGATCGGTGGTACATTTTATAGAAATCTGTTCAGATTTAGATATAGCTCCCATTTATATGTCCCTCCCGATTGTCACGTTTAAGGCTTTTGCTAACGCATTTATCAACCGATCTTCTCAATATTTTGCACTAAAATTTTTTCTATAACTCCCACAATATGTCCGAATTTTGGACGAAATTCTACATTTCAAATTTAAGCAATTTTTAATTTTGACGACTTAACCTGCATACCCTATCTGGAGTAGGGTATCAAAAGGTTTGCTATGCCCAACTTTAGCCCGTCCTTACTTATTTCAAGAAAGTTAGTTTCTCTGGCGCGTCCTGTACAATATTGATGGAGATCTTATTTATCAAGTAGCCAATGTGCCACTTCATTACAAAAAAAAAAAAAAAACTAAAATGGATAATTTAACTCAACTTTATTCCTTAAACAACTACGTTTTCATCTCGAATAGGGAAAGTGAAAATAGGGTTCCAAAAACTCTTTCATTAAAGAAACAATATCAAACAAGAAGGCAACATTCTACAATGGCCTGTATATAATGGAACTATCGTGGCTAGACTTGATATGAAATAAGACTTCAAATTCGCTTTACATAGTTAAATGTCTCTAATATCCCTATAAAACACGTGTACTCAATATCCACGACTTCTCCCCAATGTTCAATTCGATATAAAGCACTCAATGTGGAGATCATGTTGCAGTCATAGCTGCGCTTATATGATGCCATGATCGCCCCAGAGTACTGCTGTATTCCAATATTTGGTAGCAGGCATTGTGGACATGGGCCATGTGAAAACTTACTTTAAGCGAAAATGTTACGGGGTCCGCATCCTCGCCCATTATCCATTTTTCCGCAGTGATGGCAGCATCTTCGGCTAAAGTGTCGGGATACAAGTCCTCTTGGAACAAATCCGATTTGCGGGGTACAGTCATCGAGATGACTTGACAGAGGCCATTGTTGTTGAGACGGTAAAATTTGGAAATTTCACAGGTTGTGACATCGCAACCACGCTTTGGCATCATGCCAATGCCACGTTGTGGATCGGGTGTTTGGAAGGTATTGATATAGTGAACAAATGGTGGCTCAGGCGTTACCTGTAGTACGAAAGAAGGGGAATGGAAAATTATTCAGCCATAGGTTTTGTATGTGATGCAGAACTCACTTCAAAATATCTGATCACAGAATCACCTTTACCACAGAGGTAAATTAAGTTGGTATCAGGGTCATATAGTGGGAACATTACACCGTTTGATGTATCCAATTCAACCATAACAATGGGATCACTTAGAGCGTCGGGGGCACGCAATGAATATTGCCGTTCGGAGGAACGATTGAAACCGGTGGTAAAGATTAGACCGTGGCGCAGGAATATAGCTCTTGTGGCCTTTGAGCCTTCGTGACAGACAGCTTCGCTTTCCACTTCACCGGTACGAGGATCATAGATACGAATCTTCTTATCTTTGCAGGTGGTAACCAATTTTGAGCCATCCCAATTGAAACAGGCACTGTAGACAATGTCCGGATGTGAGTCGATGTGAACCAAAATCTCACCGGTACCAACGTTCCAAATGACAACCTGAAAATTGAGAGGAATTTTAATAAAAGTTTTTGATTAATTTTACACCTCTTCAACACATTCGTGAATCGTTCAAGGGCACTCACCTGATTATCTGAGCCAGCAGTCAGCAGAACATTTAAAGCGGAGGGATGCCAAACTACTAAACCAACACGTCGCTGATGGAATACCAAATCCACGACGGGTTCAGTAAGGGTCCTCGATAGGCCACCGTCTGGAATTTGCCAAACTTTAACAACACAATCTTCCGAACCGGAAGCGATGACATTGTCGTTGTGCGGACACCAGGAAATATCAAGAACAGGACCCTTGTGACCGCCCACAAGAGGATGATCGGCAGCAATTCGGCCAACCTGAAAATGAAACACAAGATATTTTTTGCTTTTAATTACACAAAACACAAATGAAAAAACCCCAAATCCCAGATGGCTTAACAAAAATAAACTGCCGGCGAGCAAAAGCCAAGCCAAAATTATTCCCAAAACAAATTTTCATTAGTACGAAAAAAAAAACATGAAAGGGGTCATTTTTATGTTCAATGGGATGGGCTCTTCAAAGTAAATCAGTTTGGCTATATGTACATATTACTCATTTTGAAGGTGACAATGGACTACGTGTGCAGATATGTATGCTTTGGCTAGCACCACTGACCAACATTCCCCGTTCTTCTACGTTAACCTAATTTATTTTTTGTCTATTACCAGCCAATGACTGTCTGACCGAGTGTGTCATATTCCGCCGCCCCTGATGTACAATGGGATGATATTAAAAAAAACACAATTTTAAAGAAAAATGTAACTTTCGTAAATATCCGAAATATTGGGTTGCCCAAAAAGTAATTGCGGATTTTTTAAAAGAAAGTAAATGCATTTTTAATAAAACTTAGAATGAACTTTAATCAAATATACTTTTTTTACACTTTTTTTCTAAAGCAAGCTAAAAGTAACAGCTGATAACTGACAGAAGAAAGAATGCAATTACAGAGTTACAAGCTGTGAAAAAATTTGTCAACGCCGACTATATGAAAAATCCGCAATTACTTTTTGGGCAACCCAATATGAAATTTGGAGATTCAATTTGGTCATTGGCCCAAGCAGCACAATTCCAACAACAAATCATGAGATGATGTGAATATAAAAACAAGTAAAAAGGCATTAAGTTCGGCCGGGCCGAACTTTGGATACCCACCACCTCGGGTATATATGTAAACCCACTTTCGTCACAATCCGGTGAAAATTGGATAACTTATGCACCCAAATTCGGCACGGACATTGAGTGGAATTTTGTATTTATATTCCACTGTTGAATTTGTATTTCAAATTTGAACAAAATCGGGTACTAAATAAATCCTTTATGAGCTTCAGACCTTTAATCGGCACATCGGTCTATATGACAGCTATATCTACAATAAATACAGTCCGATCTTTACCATATTTGGGTCGGATGGCGAGGGCCTAAAGCTATTTTTTGTTTCAAATTTCAGTGAAATCGGATAAAAAATAAAGCTTTTATGGGCTTCAGACCCTTTATCGGCAGATCGGTCTATATGACCGATAATATGATCCATATTTAGGTCGGAAGTCAGGAGGCTTAAATTAACCCACTGTTTCAAATTTCAGCGAAATCGGGTAATAAATAAAGCTTTTATAGGCTTCAGACCCTTTATCGACAGATCTATCTATATGGCAGCTATATATAAATATAGTCCGATATGGACTATGTTTTGTTCAGATGTCGGGAGGCTACTACTCACTGTTCCAAATTTCTACGAAATCGGATAAAAAATAAAGCTTTTATGTGGCAGCTATATCTAAATATAGTCCGATCTAAACCATATTAAGCTCGGATATCAGGAGGCTTATATTTACTCACTGTTTCAAATTTCAGTGAAATCGGGTAATAAATAAACTTTTATGGGCTTCAGACCCTTTATTTGCAGATCGGTCTATATGGCAGCTATATCTGAAAAAAGTCCGATCTGAACCATATTTGGATCCTTTGTTAGGAGGCCTAAAACTACTCAATGTATCAAATTTCAGCGAAATCGAATGAAAAATACAGCATTTATGGGCATTAGACCCTTTATTGGAAAATCGGTCTATATAGCAGCTATATCCAAATATGGTCCGATTTGGTCGTATAAGAACTTAACCAGCGCGCATTAAAATAGATGTATCTGTGCCAAATTTCAGCTCAATATCTAAATTTTTGAAACCTGTAGAGTGATTACAACAGACGGACGGACAGACACACGGACATCGTTAAATCGTCTTAGAGTTTTACGACGATATATTTGATTAAAGTTCATTCTAAGTTTTATTAAAAATGCATTTACTTTCTTTTAAAAAATTCGCAATTACTTTTTGAGCAACCCAATATATATACTTTGTAGGGTCGGAAATTGACATTTTGATGTTTTGCAAACGGAATGACTAAATAAATATACCCCCTATACAACGGTGGTGGGTATAATAATATGGAACGCAAGAACAAATAAAGTTGTATCAAAACTTATAGCATAGACACGTTGTCCAATATGGATACGTATTGTTATAAGATTGGTCCTCTAATGCCAAAGACATTTCATTTGAATCCCATTGACCTACTGTCAGTTTTGGAGATTTTTTGCGGGTGAGGTTGTCCTTCAATTAATCGATGGCACTAACGACATTTTATTTTTAAACCCTCCACCATAGGATGGGGGGTATACTAATTTCGTCATTCTGTTTGTAACTACTGGAAATATTCGTCTGAGACCCTATAAAGTATATATATTCTTGATCGTCGCGACATTTTATGTCGATCTAGAAATATCCGTCCGTCCGTCTGTCTGCCGAAAGCACGCTAACTTCCGAAGGAGTAAAACTAGTCGCTTGAAATTTTGCACAAATACTTCTTATTAGTGTAAGCCAGTTGGTATTGTAAATGGGCCATATCGGTCCACGTTTTGATATAGCTACCATATAAACCGATCTTGGGTCTTGACTTCTTGAGCCTCTAGAGTGCAATTCTTATCCGATTGGAATGAAATTTCGCACGACGTGTTTTATGATGATATCCAACAACTGTGCCAAGTATGGTTCAAATCGGTGCATAACCTGATATAGCTGCCATATAAACCGATTTTGGGTCTTGACTTCTTGAGCCTCTAGAGTGCGCAATTCCTATCCGATTGGAATAAAATTTTGCACGACGTGTTTTGTTTTGATATCCAACAACTGTGCCAAGTATGGTTCAAATCGGTCCATGACCTGATATAGCTGTCATATAAACCGATCTTGGGTCTTGACTTCTTGAGCGTCTAGAGGGCGCAATTCCTATCCGATTTGGCTGAAATTTCGCATGACTTATTTTATTCTTACTTTCAACAACTGTGTCAAATAAGGTTCAAATCGGTTAATAACCTGATATAGCTGCCATAAGACCTACACTTAAGTATTTATGCAAAATTTCAAGCGCCTAGCTTTACTCCTTCGACAGACAGACAGATGGACGGACATGGCTAGATCGACTTAAAATGTCATGACGATCAAGAATATATATACTTTATGGGGTCTTAGACCAATATTTCGAGGTGTTACAAACAGAATGACGAAATTAGTATACTCCCATCCTATGGTGGTAGGTATAAAATTTGGTTGATTCATTCTTTACCTCAAAACGGGAGAAGTTCTTTATGGAATCCATATGCTGGTAGAACGATGGGAAAGGTAGTGGCTAACTTTTGACATTAAGTTGAACAATGTGTCACTAAGTTTTGCATTTTTCAAGCAAAAAAAACCATTGGTATCTTGTTTAACTTAAAAGGTAATGGTGTAGCTAAACAAAGTATAATAACTGTAAAGCTTTAAAACCTGCTTTATATTATACATAGTTAATATTTCATCCATATAACAATTATATATCATATTTTTATCACCCTTGCCCATAGTGCGTAGGTGCATTCGAATAATTTCGAATTATCGTAAATATAATTTTCTAATTACATTTTTCATCACTCGTTTTTGTTCTTGTGCTTAATTGAAATGGTCATAAAACATTTTTGTCATATATTATTTTTTTTGATGTTTAATTGCAAAATCTTTGAAAATCCACCGTATGTTCTTTGGTGTGCCAGATATTAATTTTTGAATAGATATCCGCCGGATATAGAGCTAGCTAACGGCAGTGTGTCGTGTGTAGAAAACAGGTGTCAAAACGAACGAAGACAATAATAACAGCTCTTGACAACTATTGCGTACGTTTGCATACAAACATAGATATTAAACACATATTTACACAAATGATTATGTATGACCGATTATTATCTATGGAAATTTCGCGCTTCTTTCATAAATTTATTCACACATTTATATGCATTTGCGAAACTGGGTTGAATGGGATTTGGGATAGCAGCATCACTTCCACTTTTAAAAGCTGCCATAACATGGTGATGCTCATGCTAATGAAATGCAAATTTTGTTTAATACCGTATTATGTGATTATGACAATTTTGAATAATTTTTGGAATAGGTCAGATCTACACACCCTCTATTCGAAAACTATGCACATATACAATCAATTTATTTGAGTTTATGTCGTATGAATACGAAATAAAATTTGGATTGGTTTGCAAGATTTTTTGAAACATTCATAGTTTCAAACGATTGACAAAGAATGTTGGCAAACGCCAAAACGAAGAAAGAAGATTAGAAATTTAGTCAAATCGAACAATGCTTAAGAATTTGAAGATATGGGTTTCTTTGTGGAAGGTTATTCTTTCAAAAAAATGAGAACCTAAAGTAGAACTTCTTCTGTCTGCCAGTGCGGGACACACGCACAGCAAATGTTCTAGAGTCTTCTCTTCCTTGACGTCCTCACAACTTCTGCAGAAGTCGTTACATGCAACATTCAGTCCGCCAGCATGTTTTCCGATTAGACATTGACCTGCTATGACGCACACAATGACTGAGACGCCTGGGCCACATAATTTTGGAGTGTTCACTGCATTGCAAAACCGAGCAGATAAAGATAAGGGAGAAAGTTGGAAACCACAACTTTGAGACAGTCAGTAACTTTATATACCTCGGCACCGCCGTAACCGAAACGACTGACACCAGTTGTGAGATTAAGCGAAGAATAATACTGGCAAACAGATGCTACTTTAGACTAAGTAAGCAGTTTAGAAACAAATACATCTCTCGACAGACTAAGATTACACTATACAAGACACTGATACTACCCGTGCTGTTATATGGTTCTGAAGCATGGGTACTTGTGAAAGCAGATGAGGCAGTGCTTGGAATATTTGAGAGAAAGATCCTTCGTAAAATATATGGACCAGTTTGCCATAATGGAGAATACAGGCGACGTATGAACCACGAGCTGTATGACGACGATAGCATAGTTACACGCATCAAAATACAACGGCTGCGTTGGCAAGGTCATGTTGTCAGAATGGATAAAGAAGCTCCAGCAAAGAAGTGTTTAGAAGGCAAACATGGTGGTACACGCAAACCGGGAAGACCAAAAGCCCGATGGAAAGATCAAGTGGCGGGAGACCTCGAAATTTGGTGTCAGAGATTTAGAATGAGCACAGAAAGTCGAGGCGCTTGTGACTGTTTTTTACTTCTAAAGATTTCTACTGAGCATTGTTCTTTTTCAATTCAAGTTATTTCATGCATAATTAGTACGTTGACGCGAAAATTAGCTCGGTCTATGCTTACATCGCTTAACTGGAAGCTAGTTTTATTTATCCGAACTATGCTAAAGTGAAAATTACGGATAAGTGAAACCAAATCGATGTATTTTTAACGTTTCACTTATCCGGAACAACAAAATTATAAGAGGGTGTAAATTTGGTGACTTTCGATGCGAAAAGCGGCGTTACATTCGGTCGAGCCAAATTTTGTATACACCCCACCATATGTAGTCTGCAATGATTTCATCGTCCTATTTATTTGTAAGTCAGCGCACGTATAGTCTGAACTTCATCTTAGTTTTACCATATTGGGTCCATATTTATTATGGTACTGCAGTTCTATTTACCCCTTTTATATGCAATTCCCGTTATTTTTGTATGATATTACATGTAACAAACGACATTTTGTTTAAACCACATCTTATTTATAGAAAGTTTACAATATGCCTTTTTGCTATTAATATCCATGATGCATGGAAACTTTTATGATTGCATCAAAATCACTAGAAAATATTTTCAAATATCATGTGAGCCACTATACGTAATTATTTCTATAAAATGCAAATATGAGGCAAATAAGACCTGTGCACCCCCAAAAGAGTTTTTTTTTTTTTTTTTTGAAATTTCTATCTTTCCTACATACACAAATATTCGCGTTCCAAATATTCCAACACAAGGCTCAAGTGGCACGCACACCAACGCCACAAAGGAAGACACCATAGGCATCATCACCGTGAAACACAACAACAAACATAGGCCATAGAATATCCATTTTTGAATTTCAAATAAAATAGAGAGAAAAAAAAACGCCGTGTTCGTTTGTGACTATTTTTGGGAAATGAAACAGAAATGATTTAAAAATAGAAGAAATGCTCGATTGTTTCATGTGTTATAATATATTTAATTTTCTTTTTGTTTTTACTCTTCGCTGAGCAGTTTTTTTTATTGGCCATTGGCCAAGAAAATGGGGTAACGCGCGCAAAAAACGCTTCTCATCTTAAAAGAGTGGAATACAAAAAAAAAAAAAATGAATGAAAAACGACAAAAAAAACGGAAAACTTCCATTGAATAAGCGGCGACGCTGGCGTTAAGATTGAATATTGTATATAATAACATGTACAAAAAACATACATTTGCAAATACACATAAATTAAGAGTTCAAATGTAAATACTTATAGGCTTGTATTTCTGGAGGATATGGAAAAGTTATCGATTACACAACATTTGGATTCATCAGGAAATACAAAAGTATTAAATTCATGTCTAAATGATAAAACTTTTTAAAAATTTATTAGGTGTGAAAGTTAAAAAGATCAAGGTCCTAAAAATGATGACTAAGAGGCCATCCAGCCGCCTTAGTTACAGTTGAATTGGTTAACAATGCTGACGTGACTGTTCTGCTAGGTCGTAAATCATATACACCCAAGCAAATACGTTTGTTGTTATCAGTAAATATTGAGTGCTGATATTAAACTAAACAAAACTTTTGAAGAAAGCCGTGTCTTCCTCTTCCATTTAAATTATTCTTTTGTAAAATTTACTTTGTTTGAATTGAAGTATTTATGACATTTTATTATAACAATTAAATTTTTTACCATTTTGGTGTTTAGCAAACAATTACTGCATTTCCTTCTTTAGCAGATATTTTGTTGTTATAGAAAATATTTTTCCTGCTTTTATAGAAAATGTTTTTCCTGTTTTTATTAAAAAATTTCCCTGAGTGAAACCGCTAATATGACCTTGGGCAATGCGATGTTTTCAAGAGGATAAGCTAAATTATAAAAACTTAATGCAAAACAATACAAATACAGGTTATTGAAGTTTTCAAAAACCATGTTTCCAAGATCTCTCGAAAGGATTGAAAAATGTGTTAGGAAAATTGTTTTGATGAACTGATCTATTTCGAACATGTTTATCTCTTTAAGAACATCTTCATAAAGGAATACAAATTGCAAATTTTGCCCATGAATATTCCACTAAGGAACAGGGGCAAACTTCTCACATATCAATGAGTGCAGTCCGATTCAAGTTTAAGCTCAATGATAAGGGGCCTCCGCAGTGCGACACCTCTTTGGAGAGAAGTTTTACATGACATAGTACCTCACAAATGTTGCCAGTATAAGGAGGGGAAAACCACCGCTGAAAATTTGTGTTGGTGGTCTCGGCAGGATTTTAACCCTGGCGTTCAGCGTCATAGGCGGACATGCTTACCTCTGCGCTACGGTGGCCTCCATTCATAAAGGAATGGAATGCTTTTTAATGGAAGTTACACACAGAAAAATGCCAACCGCAATTACTTTGTAATTACATAATAAAGATTAGTTTATGATTTTTACTTATATTTAGTTACAATAACTTAAATGTTATGAAAATTTACTTATTAAAAATAAAATTTACTTGAGTGAAAACTAACTATTTTCACACACCCATATGGACATATGTCACAAAATATGTTCAGTTCGTATGCTTAAAATGTTATTTTGGTTGTGGGAAAACGACTTTAACCCCAGTGAAATTAAACTACTAGTTGTAAACTAGTTGGACGAGTATATGTATATGTGGAAGTCATAGAGGAAGTCGTTGTGTATAATTTTTAGAAGATCGTTCGATAAATAGCGTTAGCGAAGGCCCTTAAAGTAAAAATCGGGAGATACATATACAGCTGCGGTCAAAATAATAGCACCAATATAATTTTTTTTTTTAAATTGGCGGTTTTATTCCATATAACTTCCAAACGATTTATATATTGGTTTCAACGATTTCGTGTAAGTTTAAGTTGGATTTTAAGTTGGGTTTACAACATAAAATAATCATGATTATTAGTTTTTTGGAAAAAAAAACTAAAAAAAGCAGTCGAAATAATAGCACCTCATATAACGAATTGGCCAAAAATAATATTGATACAATTGAAACAGGAACAACTTGGGGGGTTTTAAATTAAAGCCGGGAACAATGAAAAATTTTTGATATTTGCTTACGCGTCCCTTGTGAGTAATGACAGCAAAGCAACGCTTTCGAACTGAATTGATAAGATTTTAGCATAATTTTGAGGAAAAATAGCTCCATATACCCTATATTACATTTCAATGGTTTTTGTTTCTTGGTAGGTCTCTTGGATACTCTCATTTCTTAATTTCTGTTCCCTAATTTTCATTTGAGTTCAAATGATGTGACTTTTCTGGCCCATTTATGACACATTTTGGGATGTCCGCAAACTAAATTTTTTGCTAGTGTGTTTGGGACAACTATACTGTTGGAAGACGCAAACCAGCGGCATTTCGCAGGAGACATGTGGAGGCGGTTTTTATACCCACCATCATAGGATGGGGGTATACTAATCTAGCCATTCCGTTTGTTACACTTCGAAATAATGATCTAAGACCCCATTAATCATTCTAGCCAAGTCCGTCGACCGTCCCTCCGTTCATCAATCTGTCGAAATCACGATACCGGTCGAACACGGAAAGCTGGCCGCTTGAAATTTCGCCCAGATACTTACTATTGACATCCGGGCGATCACGGAATGCGTGAAGTGGAGTAGTGCTAACGCGAGGACGTCGAGTGTGAACATCTTTACCGACAGTAAAATTGCCATAAGGGCAACAACAACCAGGACGGTAAGGTCACGAACAGTCATGCAGTGTAAGACGGAGATTAACGCCTTCTCTGAGGATGGCAAAATCCGCATCGTTTGGGTGCCGGGCCATAACGGAGTAAGGAGAAATGAAAGGGCAGATGATTTGGCGGTGAAGTCCAGAGGACTGCCGTCAATAAACTTGGTTAACCCGAAGCCTTTCGAGTCGACGCAGTCCGAGTTAAGGGAGTGGGCGACGAATACACATGTAACATTGTGGAACAGTGAAACGGTCGTGAGAAGACGAGGCTATTACTGAAAGGAAGCAAGAAGGAGGTCAGTATAGCTATTGGTGTCATAACGGGACACATAGGACTACGAGCTCACTTAAGTAAATTCGGTGCGGCAAGTGATAGCATGTGTAGGGCATGCGGGGAAGACGACGAGACGTCAGAGCATTTCCTTTGCCATTGACCGGCTCTTGCGCCTTTGACAGATACCGGCACTTAGGTGGAGACACAATACCAGACATGAAGCAACTTAGGGGAGTGGTATTGAAAACAATTAAGGGTTTTGTAAGTAGCACGGAATCCCTAACTTAAAATTTTCTTTTTAGAGGTTACTTTATAGTTTTTAGAGCGCACAACAAACCGATTACCGATTAGTGGCATGGGGCGGATTAATATCCACTACCCTCTCTTCAACCTAACCTAACCTACTATTGATTTTAAAATTTTGCAGATAGTGTTCTGTAATGACTTCAAACAAGCCCAAATGGGTCTATAACATGATATAGCTCCCATATAAACCGAACTCCCGAACTTAGACTTTTTGAGTCCTTACAAGCCTCATTTTTTGTCCGATTTGGCTGCCATTTTGCACACAGTGTTCTGTTATGACTTTGAACAACTGTGCCAAGTGCGGTCCAAATGGGTCTTTAACGTGATATAGATCACATATTTCAGTAGAATCTATGGTGATGGGTTCTCAAGATTGTTGTTGGAGTAAACGGAGTATAATTTCCATACTTTCTGGTATATTAAGAAATTTTCTTAGATCCTCGGTAGGCATAATGATCTCTCTTTGGATTTTCGAACCAAACGAACGAATGACAATGAGTTTAATTTTAAACTTGAGCATAAGAGCGTTAATGATCATTTTGTTTGCAACAGTCAATTAATTTCCTTATATCCGAATAAGATTTTCCTTCAGATACCAGCTTGTTGATCAAATTTTGGCATTAATTCGACATTAAAATGTTAGATTTAATTAACATTCTAACTTTGTTATTTAAGCTTTTATCTGGTAAAATGGGATGTCACCGACCAGGTCCTTGTTTTTGCCTTAATTTTCAGGGTTTACTATATATTCAAATCAAGTTGTTTTCGATATCTTGAAATTATTTGACTTCCTAGAATCTAGGGGATTATATTGGGTTGCCCAAAAAGTAATTGCGGATTTTTTAAAAGAAAGTAAATGCATTTTTAATAAAACTTAGAATGAACTTTAATCAAATATACTTTTTTTACATTTTATTTCTAAAGCAAGCTAAAAGTAACAGCTGACAACTGACAGAAGAAAGAATGCAATTACAGAGTCACAAGCCGTTGAAAAAAATTGTCAACGCCGACTATATGAAAAATCCGCAATTACTTTTTGGGCAACCCAATATTAAAAAAAACATAATCGGTCCCATGCACAGTAGTTTTGATTTACCTGCTAATCGTTTAAGCGCGAATTCGTTTTTTTTTTGGCAAAAATCAAAAACCAAATGAATTTCTTTCCAATGCATGTGCTTATTTTGTTTACTTTTTCTTGTGGGGACTCTCTCTTATTATTTTAAAATTTCAGTTTTTATTATTTAGCAAGTAAAAAGGCGTTAAGTTCGGCCGGGCCGTACTATGGATACCCACCACCTCGGGTATATATGTAAACCACAATTCGTCATAATCCGCTGCATAATGCATAATTTATGCCCCTATATTGGTTTTTTATGTAGCTATATTCAAATATATACCAATCTGTACCATATACGACAAGGATGTCGAAAAACCTAACACAACTCACTGTCCCAAATTTCGCCGAAATCGCACAAAAATGCGCCTTTTATGAGCCGAAGACCCTAAATCGACAGATCGGTCTATATGGCAGCTATATTCAAATCTGGACCGATCTGAACCTTGGAGAAGGATGTGAAAGGGCCTAACACAACTCACTGTTCCAAATTTTGGCAAAATAGGACAATAAATGCGCATTTTATACCCCCAAAAACTTAAATCGGCGGATCGGTCTGTATGACAGCTATATCCAAATCTGGACCGATCTGGACCAAATTAAAGACGGTTGCTAAGGGTTTAACACAACTCACTCAAAATCGGATAATACTTTATAAGGTCAGAAATGGATACTGTACTGTATATGCTAAGTAGGTCCTATATAAACCGATATCTCGATCTGACATCTTGAGCAGCTATACAAATTCTAAGTTAAGAATTTAATAAACTACTTTTTGGACAACAATTTCTAATGCCAAGTAAAAAATCTGTTACCAAAGGAAAAGGTTTCTTAAAAAGTTGGAAAATTATACATCATTAAGTTACTTAACCTTGGCTCAAATCTTAAAGTTAAGACAAACATTGTTTCCCTATAAGATCATTATTATGAAATATTTTGTTTTTAGCTTAGCTTTTTTTGTAATTTCAATTCATGCAGTCTCTAAAGACAATTTTGCAGCTTACTTTTTACTTCAATTTAAGTAAAAAAAGAAATTTTACAAAATGTTTAACTTAACGTCGTTACTAACCAGAATAATATGCGTGTATGACTATTCTAGCCTTAAAATTACGTGTTTGGCATATAATGAAATGAAACTTAATCTTCACATAAGCAAATAGAAATGATGGTGGTGTTGGTGGTGGTGCATAAATCTATTTCAGGCTGCTCAGTGTGACTTACTTACCTTATTGTGTGGCAGAACTATGAAGGCACCGCCACCTGCTGACTCCACAATGATAGCCAAAAACTTTGGATTCACCGCACAAAAAGTGGAATCCCAACTGCTCTTTGAGACACGTATGTTGTCGTAGCATTGTTCACGTTTTAGAGCTTGACCGTAAACGTGACGAAATTTTGAACTTCTGACTACACGAAAAGACATTTTTTACACTACTCTCTGTCTGAGTTGCTTCTCTTGTTGTGTGGTGTTTTATTTTTCTTGTGTCGCTGCTGTCGCTGATGCTTTTGCGGTATGTTGACGAATTTATTATTATGAATGCCGCCACCGATTATGACACTGACACTCGCGAGCGCTCCCTCTTTGAACAATTTGTTAGGATTATTTTGTTGTTCTCTCCACAATACCCCAACAATAAGTAAAAAACAACAATTAAAGGCAAATATTCCAACTATAAAAATTGTGGAAAAATAAACAAAAAAAATAAACGTTGATCTGCTCTCTTCGACTGCTGCTGCTGTTATTGGGTTCTTGTTGGTTTGTTCACTCACTTGCACAGCATATTAGCAAGGTAGAGTGTGGACGGAGAGTTAGAGAAGCTTTTTTAAAATACAAAATTTTAGAAAAAAAGAAAAGAGAACGTAGTTTCTTAGAAATCGATGCTACGAACAAACAGCGGTAGACAGCAACATTTGTACGATAAAACTGAAAAGAACAAAAAAAAAAAAAAGAAAAATATACGTTAGTAAAAAATTTCCAAAATAAAAATAATTAAAATATACAATATTTGAATTTGGCTAGTAAGGTCTGTTTGTCAACACCGTGTTTTGCAAACAATCTATTCAAGGACTTAGAGATATAAAGGCAATTTTTTTAAGGCAAAGGCAAGGTTATCATAAATTGCTATTAGGGTGTTCAATAAACCGGGTTTCCCAAAAACCGAAGAAGTAATAATCACAATATATGGTTGGGAATGAACAATTAGTATAGAAATATCTTAAAACATGGTAATTTGTAGCAAGAAAGCGATTTTTTAAAATCCCGGAATATGGCAACATTTAAGAAACCGATTAAAATATTCAGCAATGAACATTCCATTGAAGAACAGGGGCAAGCTTTTCACATATCATTGATTACATACTAGAGCTGGCAAACTATCGATAATCGCAACATTTGATATTTCTAACAATAAATATCCATCGTATCGATACTATCGTTAATTTCTCATTACCTATATTTTTTAAACGAAAATGAGAAGTAACAATCAGATCAATAGATAGAAAAAATATCCATGCATAGACCGAATAAAACCAAATTTAATAATTGGGGTAGGCAGTATCCCTGACATATGGCCCAAAATTGTTTCAGATTTGTATTCTACTCTTAAATAACTTTCGATATTATTTATCGTTAATTTCTCATTACCTATATTTTTTAAACGAAAATGAGAAGTAACAATCAGGAGATCAATAGATAGAAAAAATATCAATGCATAGACCGAATAAAACCAAATTTAATAATTGGGGTAGGCAGTATCCATGACATATGGCCCAAAATTGTTTCAGATTCGTATTCTACTCTTAAATAACTTTCATTTGAGACCCATATTGTACCTATCGATCTGCATGTCCGAGAGCCGCACCCTTGGAGAACTTTTTGGGTTGCGGCATTCCCCCTAGGTACTTGATTCCAAATTCAAATATCTGATTTGGTTTCGGGTTTCTATTGGGATACAAAGTGAAAATTGTTCCATTTATCTCTGATATGTCTATCGCAAAATATGAAGACCCTTAGTCTTCGATTAAAGTTGTATATGAAGAGCCGTAAAAGAAATCTGAGAACAAAAAATCCTTTGATCTACTGACATAAAACTGTCAAATTAACTTGGAATTTCCGAGTTCCTATATAGAAAAAAATATTGGCCGAAAATTAAAGATCACGGTTCTTGCTTGAACCGTTGAGTGGACGTTTTGTTATTTAGCTCCGCAAAAATATTCTTTAACTAGTAATGTTTCCAGTGGAGCGTCAGACATAGAGCCCGGGAATAGCTTTTGAATAGACTCTAAAGACCCAACAGCTGCGATGGTGGTATCAGGCCGTAGCTGTTGTCTCCTGCTGACATCTCGATTGGTGGATCGGCTGCGCCAGGCTCCACTAGCCGATAGACGACTGCTCAGCAAGGACTTTTGACGAAGACACCTGGATTGAGTCTTAAGGACAAGGCCGAATCTATTTTATAGGTATTCTTCGTGTATGAAATTGACAGTTCTAAATATTATGGGATGAGAAATGGTCCTCCATTTTCCAATATGAAATTAGTCCAGTCTAATGTTGATATATAAAACTTTTACGATTTTTTTGTTTTTTACATTCCAGCTTAAGATAATATTAATTACAATATTTCTACCAATCACCATAATAATTCATAGACTGACCCAACAATACTTGTACTTAAGGCAGCCTAAGATCATATCTCATTTCAATTTCACAAATCACTGAACATTTGATTCAATTGATTTCATTAGAATTGCATGTTTGATAACGTTTTAGCCTATTTAAAAAAAAATAATAATATATATTTTTTTGAATTTTATCATTGAGTCGCATCAATTGAAGTGATTAATGGTTAATGATACATTTGCGTTTTCACTTAAGAACGTGTTACGAATTATATTCTGGTTGGATTGAGTGGTTTGTTCACATGTCAGAAATGTCAATAGATTTTATTGCTAAGAATATAACACATGTTATAATTATTAGAAAAACAAGGGCTAGCGTTAAATAGGTTTGAAATGCATCTAAATATTTACACCGGTTTTCATAGTACTTAATGTAGATTTGAAGTAGGTTTATTTGACAGATTTCGTTTACAAAACTGTCAAATAAACCCATTTGAATACATCATTAAGTTTTATGAATAAGGCCGTTATAGTTATATATTAATTTCAAGAATTATATTAATCAGCAAAAACTATTATATCTTTCAGTTGATTAAATTGATAACATAGGTGCCGAAAAGGATCATTTTTGGTTCTATAAAAAGAAATTTTCAAAATATCTGGTAGGTCTGATAGGAACGTTAAAGAAAATTCAACTCGAAAGAAAGCAAGAATCTATTGACCATGAATTAATTTTGTGAAAAACGTAATGTTTAGCATGGTTCTACGACTTTTTAATGTAGGAAGCTTTATAAGATTTAATCGGTACCCGTACGAAGGTAATGAACTTCTGTCCCACCCATTTCGACGAGGACAAAATAACAGAAATTGTTTTTGAACCGATTCTATCAAATCAAAATGAATATTGTAGTACGGATCCCATACCACTGAACCCTACTCGAGATTACTTCTGACTAGCAACGTATATAAGTTTTTCGTCGCAGAGAAATCATTAAGTTCTTTACTCCAGCGTTTCATGAAGCCAAGAGCACCACGTGCTTTGTCTACAACCATTGAGATGTGTTGACGGAAGTTTAAGAGTTAGTCTAGAAGAAATCCAAAGTCTTTAAGGCAAGTTGATTAGAACCTAAAAAGTAGGTAGATTTAAGAGAGGTTTTTCTTAAATGATATGTGTTTGCATTTGGAAATATTAACTTCCATAAAGTTCTGGTTGCACCA
Organism: Stomoxys calcitrans; assembly: GCF_963082655.1. Taxonomy (NCBI): domain Eukaryota; kingdom Metazoa; phylum Arthropoda; class Insecta; order Diptera; family Muscidae; genus Stomoxys; species Stomoxys calcitrans. The sequence continues at coordinate 81,518,281 of NC_081556.1, forward strand.
TTCGTAAAGAGTATCAAGGTCATACTGAAGATACACTGTTCATCAGAGTCTCTCGTTGATCTGAAGATCTTTACATCATCTGCATAAATAAAAATATTCGAGTGCTTTAAAAGGGAGATCGTTTATGAACAAACAAAACAGCGTAGGGCCAAGATGACTACTCTGTGGAACACCTGAAGAGACAACAATTGATTTGGAAACTGCAGTACCAAATTTAACTCTTTGAGTACGTCCAGTCAGATATGATCTGATCCACTTTAGTAAAGATAGACTGAAACCAATAAAGTCTATTTTTCTTAACAGAAGGTTGTGGTTAACTTTATCAAATGCTTTACTAAAATCGGCAAATATAGTATCCGTTTGACCAAACAAGTAAATTCTAAAATATTTGTTATCGTCGATTTCGATTTCCGGAACCCAAGTTGGTAGGGAGACAATATAGAAGAGACTTGCTGTGAAATAGTGTCAGTTAGAATTTTCTCCAATAGCTTTGGAATAGCATTCGAAATTGAAATGCCCCTATGATTAGAAACCTCATTACGATTTCCGGCTTCAAATAACGGTCTTATATAAGATTGCTTCCACAATTCCGGCAGATATCCATGCTTTAATGAACCCAGATCGTGAGAAGACGAGGCTGTTGCTGAAAGGAAGCAAAAAGGAGGTCAGTATAGCTATTGATATCATTACGGGACACATAGGACAACGAGCTCACTTATGTAAAATAGGTGCGGCAAGTGATAGCATGTGTAGGGCATGCGGGGAAGATGATAAGACATTGGAGCATTTCCTTTGTCATTGCCCGTCTTTCGCGTCTAACAGATACCGGCACTTAGGTAGAGACACAGTACCAGATATGAACCAACTTAGGAGAGTGGTATTGAAAACAATTAAGGATTTGTAAGTAGCACGGAATTCCTAACTTAAAAATTTTTTTTCAGGGGTTTCTTTATAGTTTTTAGAGTGTACAACAAGCCGATTACTGGCTTAGGTGTATGTCCATAGTGGCATGGGCGGATTAATATCTGCACCCTAACCTAATCCAAAAAGTTGTATTATAGAAACATGTATACTGTTATTACTACTATATCTATTATTGATCGTCATGACATTTAAGGTCGATCTAGCCATTACCGTCCGTCTGTCTGTCGAGGCGCTTGAAATTTTGCACAAATACTTCTTATTAGCGTAGGTTGGTTTGATGTAGCTCTCATACAAACTGATCTTGGGTCTTAAATTTTTTAGCTTCTAGATTCATATACGATTTGGCTGAAGTTTTGCACGTGGTGTTTTTTTTTTATTTAACAATTGTATGTATGTATGGTTCAAATTGGTTCATAACCTGATATATGTAGTTGCCATATAAACCGATCTCCCGATTCGACTACATGAGCTTATAGAGAGCGCAATTCTTATCCCATTTGGCCGAAATTTTGCACATACCGTTTTGGTATGACTTCCAACAACTGTGCCAAGCATGGTCTAATTCCATTCATAACCTATAGAGAGCTCAATACTTATCCAAATTGGCTAAAATTTTGTACAACAACTTTTTCTATGCGTGCCAAATATGATATGAATCGGTCTATAAACTGATGTAGCTCCCATATATACCGATCTCCCGATTATACTTCTTGAGTCCCTATAAGGGGCAATTCTTATCCGATTTGGCTAATATTGTGTTGCCCAAAAAGTAATTGCGGATTTTTTAAAAGAAAGTAAATGCATTTTTAATAAAACTTAGAATGAACTTTAATCAAATATACTTTTTTACACTTTTTTTCTAAAGCAAGCAAAAAGTAACAGCTGACAACTGACAGAAAAAAAAATGCAATTACAGAGTCGCAAGCTGTGAAAAAATTTGTCAACGCCGACTATATGAAAAATCCGCAATTACTTTTTGGACAACCCAATATATTGCACAATGACTTTTTATATGGTCTTCAACATCCAAACCAAGTATGGTTCGAATCGGCCCATAAGCTAATATGTCTCCAATAGCATGGCAATTTTTTGTTTGCCTAGAGATACTGGGCAAAGAACTTGACAAATGCCATCCGTGGTGGAGGGTATATAAGATTCGGCCCGGCCAAATTTAGCAAGCTTTTACTTGTTCAAATGCATGTGATCATACTTTTATTTGACCTCTCCATAAAGGCAGAGGTGGTTCTGGCAACAAAAATACGCCTAGTTTCAATAAAAGTGTCTTCTGTAGAGTGTAATTTGTTGCAGACGCCTCCGAACACTGTGACGATTGGTGGTGGTGACATGTCTCTAACTGCGAGGTGGTATTTCTGTCTGACTGTGTCAAATTGTATGCGCTGTCAGTTTATTTTATTGCTGTCAACTCACAGTTGTTCTAGTTTTCGATTTTTTTTCTGTTTTCGCGCTTTGTTTTCGGCTTCGAGTAACAACAAAAACAAAAAAAGAAAACCAACATGGGAAAAAGACAAATAAATAAATATAAATAAACCAAAAAATAAAATAGAGAAATGCCGAACGCAAAAACGCACTGAACAAATAAAACATTTCGAATGGCAGATTTTCTGTTATGAGTAACGCACTCACTCAACATAAGTGGCCGGTCCCATTCATGCAGGCCGGTCCCAACATAGATCACCCATGCACGCACACAACACTTTCCCCCCACTTTCTAAGGCCACAAATCAGGTGCGATTAGGTTTATTTGAAGTAGATAATTTTTTGATAAATTGTATTTAGTTTTCCTACCCTAGTTTCTTAAGAACAAAATTATTATTAAAATTTTACAATAATTTCTTATCTTTTGGGGGCATTAGGTAAAAGAATCCATTAATATAGAAAAAAATGCCAGGGTAATGAATCATATAACTGAAAAACAGTCTATTGTCAAATACTTTATGAATTAAAAAACTTAATAACTTTTCGACGATAGCTACGTTCTGGATGAGGCGTATTTATCAGGTGGCCGCATAAACCCAGCCGAGAGAATTTGACAACTAATTTTGAATTCGCCCTACAAAAATCTAAACTTCAAAATAAATATTCTTTAAATTGTGCTTGCTGCTGTTATGGTTTCTAAACTTATGGTGTATAAAATATGGCTAGCAACCTCATTTACTATCAGTTTCACTCAGAAAACTTAGGTCTATTGTGGTGATAAAATTTACGTCAGTATAATGCCAGACTTTAAAATGAAGATGATTAGCAGCCAACATGCATGACAAAACAGCCAGGCGGTCTGGAGAAGCTCTTTCCAATATGCCATTTAAAGCTGTAGTAGTCAAGAATGGCGAAAGGGCTATAGCATGAAGATAATTTAGACAGGAAAATAGGTTTTTTGTGTAGCCATAATCCTGCACTTATTCACGCACGCAGTCTCACAATAGGTGCTCAGCCGTCTATGACTCCTCCTCATCTCCACAAATCAAGCTTAAGTCCACCATGTGACTGACATTACAATGGCTTTTCAGGACATTCAGTAGTGAGATCGGCAGCTCCATCACATCTAGGAGAGGTCCCCTGAACATACCAAGTAACCTAGTGTTTTGGCAGCATACTATATGCACTCTGAACGGCCACACACCATGATGACAACGTTATCCTCGAAGCCAACAAACTTTAACTGTCCTTTTCAAATGACCTGAAAATCCGACAGATATCCAAGAGCAAAAAGGAGCGCATAACTCCTCCTTGCGATGATTGAGCTCTAATCACAATCTTCCTATTCGAGTCATTTGTTGGCATTCACTTGGTAGCTATCTACGGCTACTATACAAAAAAAAATGCAAATTTTGCCCATAAACACCTCTTTGGAGAGAAGTTTTACATGGCATAGTACCTCAAATGTTGCCAGCATTAGGAGGGAAAATCCACTGTTGAAAATTTTATCTGATGGTCTCGCCAGGATTTGAACCCAGGCGTTCAGCGTCATAGGCGGACATGCTAACCTCTGCGCTACGGTGGCCTCTACGGCTACTATAGCCTTATGAAAACTATTTGCCATCTTGCCATCTTGGTGGTTTTTATGGGTTGTCGTTGTAGCTACATATTCATGTGGAGGTGGCGATCCTCGTCAGGCTCCCGTAGGTGAGCAAACTCGTTCCGGTCCAAAGGACCTATCGCCGCGGGAACAGGGTAGCCATTGGCGCCAATAACCCTCCTTGTCATATCGAGCATCATAGGCAGTCATTATTTGTGCAAGAGCCGGTGCCGTCCGATCTCTCACTGAGACTCTCCGTGCGATACCGCTGATTGTCCGCGTCTGCCGTTAAAGCTACTCCCCATGGAGCATTCCACTATCCGCAATTTGTAGTCGCAAGCTCGCAGCTAATAGATGGGACCTCGATGTTCCAGCCAGTTTTGTGGGTAAAGCCTCTGGAGCTAATTGAAATTTTGAACATTTTTATACCCTCCACCATGGGATGGGGATATACTACAATAATATCGTCATTTTGTTTGTAGCACCACGAAATATGCGTCTGAGACCCCATAAAGTATATATATTCCTGATCGTCACGTCATTTTAAGTCGATCTGGCAATTTCCGTCCGTTCGTCCGTCTGTCGAAAGCACGCTAACTTTCGAAAGAGTAGAGCTAGGCGCTTGAAATTTTGCACAAATACTTTTTATTAGTGTAAGTCGGTTGGGATTGTTAATGGGCCAAATCGATCCATGTTTTGATATAGCTGCCATATAAACCGATCTAGGGTCTTGACTTCTTGAGCCTTTAGAGGGCGCAATTCTCGTTCGATTAGACTGAAATTTTGCACGTAGTGTTTTGGTATCACTTCCAACAATTGCGCTTAGTATGGTTTAAATCGGTTCATGTTTTGATAAATACTGAACGCCTGTGATATTCGAAATGACAAGACCCACATGTTTTTATGGTTAAGGCGCTGGGACAGTAACCCGCACTTGTAAAAAATTCCATTACTTAATTTTGTTATTGGATTTACGTCCAGCTTATACCAATGGGTTTTGGTTTAGTTTCCATTTCGAATAGAAAAGAAAAACAACAAAAGTCCTTTAAAAAGTCAAGGAAAACGTGGTGTGCAGAATGCATTGGGCAAGCTACAGTGATCGCGATTTCGGCCTTCTCATGGGCCTCATCAGACTATATTGACGCTAAAAGATGACATGCTTGCACCTACGCACTAATTGGAGAGTAGTGCAATGGTGGTAGAAGCATGCCTTTCGAATGAAGCGCTGAGTCTTATTGGTTAGGTTAGGTTAGGTCGAAAAGATGGTGCGGATATTACTCCGCCCCATGTCACTGTGAACATACACCAAAGTCAGTAATCAACTTGTTGTGAGCTGTAGATACTAAAAAGTAACCTCGAAAAAGAAAACCAAATTCCGTGCTACTTGTAAAACCTTTAATTGTTTCCCATACCACGCCCCGAAGTTGATTCATTTCTGGTATTGTGTCTGTTAGCCGCTTATAACGGAAAACGTTTTCTTACAGCGCAGTAAGAAAAAAATTAGAATCCAAAATCTAAAATCTCCACAAATAGACATCGAGCAAAGACAAAGCCAAAACTTATAATGAAGACTATCTTCGATTGCCGTAGAAAAGCCTTTCAGTATGAGCATATTGCAGCTACATATTTTTCGACGTGCTGTTCATGCATTAATTTGTTCTTGCGCTTCCTTTATTTAGGATACCTCTTTCCTTACTCGAGCTAAAATTTTTCTAAGACAGCCCCATTCTTGGGTAATTTTCTACCCATTCGTCGTTAATGGATTAAGTGACAAAACAGTCTGACTGGTTAGACTGAAATCGCGATCACTTAAGCCTGCTCGATGCGTTTTGCACACCACATTCTGCCTTGACTTTTTAAGGGGTATTCATTGTTTTGTATTTCTATTTGAAATAAAAATAAACACAAAAACCCATTGATCAAGGCTGAAAAGGATTCCCCCTAGCGTTGACGCCACACGCAAACGACTGAAGACAGAAATTAATATCAAGTTTTTTGATTATTTCGTTTGCAACACCAGATTTCAACATCGTGATATTCCCAAAGCCAAAGATGTCCCCCGATCAAGAAGTGAAAAACCAAAGTGATTACGTTGTTATAGATGGAAAGCGTTCATCCAGCTTGTTGCAGCAAAGATTAGCACACGTCTAAGTGCAGCGAGAATCGTACGATCTGACGCAGTTGAACAAACTCAACAGATGGAAGCGGCACACTCTATTCAACTGAACCAATTGCATGATAACAATTAAAAAGGCGTTAAGTTCGGTCGGGCCGAACAAATATGAACCGATTTGGGCCTTATTGCAGAAAGTTGTCGAATGGCCTAACACAACTCACTGTTCCAAATTTCGGCGAAAGCGGATAATAAATCCCTTATATCGAGAGATCGGTCTATATGGCAGCTATATTCAAATCTGGACCGATCTTAGCCAAATTAACGAAGAATGTTGAAGAGCCTAACTCATTTCACTTCGGACAATAAATGCGCCCTTTATGGGCCCAAGGCCTTACATCGAGAGATCGGTCCATATGGCACCAATATCCAAATCTGGACCTATCTGTGCCATATTCTAGGAAGATGTCGGGAGGCCTAACGCAACTCACTGTCCCAAATTTCGGCGACATCGGACACTAAATGCGCCTTTTATGGGACCGAAACCTTAAAACGAGAGATCGGTCTGAACCGGACCGGTCTGTGGCAGCTATATCTAAATCTTGACCTATCTGTGCCATACCAGAAAGATGTCGAGGGGCCTAACACAACTCATTGTCCCAAATTTCGGCGATATCGGACAATAAATGCTTAAATCGAGAGATCGGTCTATGTGGCAGCTATTTCTAAATCTTGACCGATCTGGGCGCCGTTGCTTGGCCTAACACAACTAACTGTCCCAAATTTCAACAAAATCGGATAATAAATGGGGCTTCAATGGGCCTAAGAGTCTAAAATGGCGGATCGGTCTATATGGGGCTATATCAAGATATAGTCCGATATAGCCCATCTTCGAAATTAACCTGCTTATGGACCAAAAAAAAAAATCTGTTCAAAGTTTCAGCTCATTATCTCAATTTTTAAAGGCTGTAGCGTGATTTCAACAAATAGACGGACGGACGTGGCTAGATCGTTTTAGATTTATACGCTGATCAAGAATGTATATGCTTTATAGGGTCGGAAATGGATTTTTCGATGTGTTGCAAACAGAATGGCAAAATCCCATCCTTCGGTGGTGGGTATACAAATCGCTTATTGTCCAAATGATATACAGGAGCAATAGAAAACCATTGTCCACTCCATGGAAAATTCTTCGAAATCCGTGATAGAGTACCAGAAGACTCACCCATGAAACCCATGGTACGACCTAACAGCCCGAACTTGACACCCAATGACTTCTTTTTATTCCCCCACTTTAAATCAAAGTATATCTAAATCTTGACCTATCTGTGCCATACCAGAAAGATGTCGAGGGGCCTAACACAACTCATTGTCCCAAATTTCGGCGATATCGGACAATAAATGCTTAAATCGAGAGATCGGTCTATGTGGCAGCTATTTCCAAATCTTGACCGATCTGGGCGCCGTTGCTTGGCCTAACACAACTAACTGTCCCAAATTTCAACAAAATCGGATAATAAATGGGGCTTCAATGGGCCTAAGAGTCTAAAATGGCGGATCGGTCTATATGGGGCTATATCAAGATATAGTCCGATATAGCCCATCTTCGAAATTAACCTGCTTATGGACCAAAAAAAAAAAAATCTGTTCAAAGTTTCAGCTCATTATCTCAATTTTTAAAGGCTGTAGCGTGATTTCAACAAATAGACGGACGGACGTGGCTAGATCGTTTTAGATTTATACGCTGATCAAGAATGTATATGCTTTATAGGGTCGGAAATGGATTTTTCGATGTGTTGCAAACAGAATGGCAAAATCCCATCCTTCGGTGGTGGGTATACAAATCGCTTATTGTCCCAATGATATACAGGAGCAATAGAAAACCATTGTCCACTCCATGGAAAATTCCTCGAAATCCGTGATAGAGTACCAGAAGACTCACCCATGAAACCCATGGTACGACCTAACAGCCCGAACTTGACACCCAATGACTTCTTTTTATTCCCCCACTTTAAATCAAAGTGCGTGGTCAACGATTTTCGTCGCCAGAAGATGCTGTTGAAGCGTTCAATAACCATGTTTTGGAGGTGTCTCAATCGGAGTGGAAAAGGTGCTTCGACAATTGGTTTGAGCGCATGTAAAAGTGTATAAATCATGCTGGAGAATACTTTGGAAAATAATAAAACTATTTTTAAGATAAATATTTGCATTTTCATTATAAGGCATTTCGATTATAATGCAACCCTCGTGAATATAAACTTTAAGCAGAAATAATGGTGGTATGTGCCAACAAATCGACCCGGCTGAATTTAGCCCAGTTTTACTTGTTATGTTTTTTTTAGTTTTCTAATTTTAAAAGGTACACAAATGCAAAATAAATTTTTCATTTTATTTAAAAAAAATCTTTGAAATTTTTTGTCATAAGTTTCCTTTTTGATTATAAAAAATTCAAACATTTTTAATTTTCACACAAACTTAACTTGCGGTAATTGATGTTCTTTTCGTTTGCAAAAGCTTATAACGCAGAAAAAGCAAACAAAAGCGCTTCCACTACATTCGCTAATAGGCATATCTTCTCATATACAATTTATAAAAATATGGCTATGACATCATGCGCTAAACAAAATTAAAGAAATACTAAAAAATGTTTAAATGTTATATACAGACGCTATTTTTTGTGTTTTTTTTTATAGCATAACTGTTTTTGTTTTAGAAGATAAGATTACGGTTAAGAAGATGTAAAATAAATTAAAACAAAAAGAAAGAAAAAATTAATTTTTCCCTCCAAACAAAAAGAGGCAAAAAATAATAAAAAAAAACAAAGATAAATTGTTCGAATATCATTCATTCAGTCAGTTTCTCATTCATTCATTTTTGGTAGAGGCTGGTATATCACCATGTTGTTAATACCGTAGTAGTACCCGCTGCTGCTGCCACCAATGTCGCCGTCATCATCCCAACCTTTTTAGCTGCTTCAGGGCAAAAACATAAATGAAAAAAGAAACCAAACTAAAACAGTAAAAAACGGCCAGCGAAAAAACACAAACGACAAGACATTTGTTTATTTATTGTTTATAAACTATTTGAACTATAGTGAGAGATTGTTGGTGATAGTCCAACAAGTTACGGAGAAAAATAAACAAATGAATGAACTTTAACTTAGTCTATACCAACTGAGTGTTTAAAATACTGCTTGTCTGTCTGTACAAGTGCTGCTAGGCCAAATGAATGTGTTTAACTTGTTGAACGTAGTTGCGCCTTTATTTGCCTTGGCTTGGTTGGGCAGGTACGAGTACCAGATGGTAGGAAAACCCCTAACCAATTTAATATTTGCCAAATGACGTTTGAGCAAGACAGGAAATCTTCTTTATAGAGCTAATTTTTGGCTAAGACTACCAGAAGCTGAAAATCAGTATTAAAATTGAGCATAAATTGAATTTGGATTAAAATAACAAGTCATAAGACTATGGTATTCTGTTATGACTTGAAACAGATAAACGGAAAAAACAACGGCAAAATTTGTTAATTTTACTGCAACAATTTATTTTTAATCCCAACGATCCAAAGCATAAATTTGTTGTCGAAAGCCACTCGCCTTGCAAGCCAACATATAACAACAACAAAAACAATATTATTCATAAGCAAAACAAAACCATTAAGCCAACCACCAAATGTTCTTTAGTGGTGGTGGTTGATTTTATTTCTCTGTTTACTACTTGCTTTCGGGGTTTTCTGTCACTCTCTCTACTGTTACCCTAAAAACAATTTTATTATTTTTGCCGCCGCGGAAATTTGAACTCGTAGATCTCATGTTTGATTATCTTGAATGCCTCCTCTAGCCTACCGACATAATTTTGTTGATTATGGAAAAACTCAATAAACATTACTGCACAATAAGTCTCTCAATATATTAAATTATAAAAGAATCTAAGAACCACTCTTAAAAACTTGATTTGAACATGAAATACACATTATTAAGCCGAATTAACAAAAATAAGTTTAAATAAATAATATTCGAACTTATTTTTTGTGTACAATCTCCCCTGAATACTTGCATACAAAGAAAAAAAATATCTCAAGTTTTTTTAATTAAAAACTTTTTTGAAAATACAAATGTTTTCAATTAAAAAATTAATTAAAACAATGATTTTTTTAATTGAATCCGGATTTTTTTCAATTGATTGAAATTAAGGAAACATTCAATTAAACAATTAAATAATTGATTTTTATACCCATCACCATTAAATTGATTTTGTCATTCCGTTTGCAACACATCGAAATATCCATTTCCGACCCTATAAAGTATATATATTCTTGATCGGCGTAAAAATCTTAGACGATCTAGCTGTGTCAGTCTGTCCGTCTGAGATATTGAACTGAAACTTTGCACAGATTCTTTTTTTGTCCATTAGCAGGTTACGTTGAAGATGGGCTATATCGGACTATATCTTGATATAGTCCCCATATAGACCGGTACCTTGACATAAACCCGTATCGCCTCTTTTTCCCTTATAATTCGGAAAACAATATTTTCCGTTGCATTTTAAGTAGTGATCATGGACCTTAACATAAACCTCAGATTCGTGTTCCAGGATTTTAACATATGTGAACCATGTTTCATCGAAATTGAGATGCGCCCAATACATTGAGCTTTTCGCAAAAATTTTAATATAACATTTGCATCTTTTTAATATTTTCAATTCAATGACCCTATAAAAAATTAAATTGGTTTTTTTCGGAAACTTCAATCATTTGTTTAATTGAATATGCAATTTTTCTAATTGAAAACATTTTTTAATCACCTTTTCAAAAACTGTGATTGATATTATAACGTTCGTGATTAAAGCAGATTCATTTAAAAAATTAATTGGATCAATTAATTTCGGAATTCAAACCGATTTTTATTATTATTTTTTTTTTGCCATAAAAACCAATTCCCCGAGTTGACCTTTCAGGTGTACAAAAAGTTTTTCTTTTCACACGTTTTTTATGAAACTATTAGAACACCATTAGCTCATTTGAAACATAAGCTAAAACCATGTTTGTAGTTAATATCATAACATTTTTCTCCCAGTGTATAACAGCAAAGTAGCAAAAACTCACAATTCTATTCCTATTTCAATAATACAATGCCTTTTGACATTTCCGCATTTGTATGGAGAAATCAACAAAACTTCATCTCCATAAGCGGACAAAGAGACGAAAACAAACAATGCAGAGTTACTAACAAGTGCTGAAGTGCTTGATTTTCTTATCACTTTCGGTTTTTTTCATTTCCATTTGATTATTATGCAAGTCTGGAAGAGTAAACCCAACAACAATAGCTGGCTGCACGTCAAGCAGGGGGAGTAACGTATCCATTCGTATTCACGTTCACTCTACTGCCCGCTGCCTAGACGACCCGCAACAGACGACTGCACAACACTTGTCCCAGTCATCACTATTCCGCCAGAGGTTTTTCTTCTTGTTATTCATCTTGAGGCTATTGTGCGATATCATTTTCATAATATTTGTCTTTATTTTTTAATTCTACACTCAAAGAAATTAGTTTAGAAAAGGCTGCAATGTTTATTATGAGTATTTATAAAGGCATTTGTGGTGTTGAAACCAATTGAAACTCTGATCATCTTTTTAAGTAGATGTTCTACTTTTAAAGTAGATTTTACATTGAATGGGCCAATGGGGAGCATGGGGCGAGGCAAAATGTTTTAGGCGTCCTAAGACTTTTTATGGCCAAGGTTGGTGGCACTTTGCATATATCTTCAATTAGTAAGAGATATTGGCCTCTTTTGATAAGAATTTACGCAATTGATACGGGTTAGGTGATAGTTAAAATATGCTTTAAACCAGCCGAGTGAAACAATTAACTTTTCACTTTCGATTATATTTGTCATCAAACGATTAAATATACCAAGTGACCTTTTTGAGTGGCTTTAACTTGGCAAATTCCAAGATAATCTTGGTTACTCTTTCATTCCAACTATGACTGACTACCCGTGGAGTATACTTCACTGCTGTTAAAGAGTAGTGAGCTTAAATTGGTTTGTTAACTATAAAAATATGGTTGAGGCGCTGGGACCGGAAGAGACGAGAGAAAGAAACATGCATTGTCCTTAATGGCCCGTTACGATCACCGAAAGGAATTAAGAACCTTTCATTTTGAATCTGCATCCAGAATGTACAGAAGAATAGAATCAACAGACGAAGAATTTATATTTCGAGATTCTAGAGATTACTTACGAACACTGACCCGCATATTACATTGAAATGATGACAGGAGATTTCCAAAATAGGGAGAGTAGAGATTACCAAAATTGGCAAAGATTTTAGCATGTCCGCATATGCCGACGAACGCCTGGGTCGGCCTCCGCAATTAAAATGTGTTCCCTTATCATTTAACTTAAATTTTTGATCAGATAGAAGTATCCCACGTTGCTTAATGGAAATTTTATGGAAACATTTTGAAATCACAGGGTAGCTGACACAAAGTGTTTCAAATTTCACACTGGTGTATCTGTCAAACTAGAAATGACAGCTAAAAGATATTTGTTTTATTGTGATTATATATTGTTTATAAGCCACGAAAAGCATTTGCCTCTGAGTTTATTCAAAAATAAAATAATTCGTGATGGAATTCAAGCGCAATACTCGTGGAGTGACTGCGTTATATTATGCTGGAAAATCAAAACCAGCTATTGTTGGCGAACTCAAACAACTCAAAGTGGACAAATGGTTTTTGTATCAAACCATAATACGCGGCTAAAAATCTGAAAAAATCGTGAAAGGATGCAAACTACATTGAAAAAGGAGCTACATAAAGCCTTACAAGTTCCAAAATGAACACCATTTTACACAATGCAAAAAAAAGTTAGACACGAAAGTCCAAGGTATTTGCTGCCCCTTGCAACTCGTAACATGGAATACTAGGGTACAGCGAAACGATCGGTAGAATGACGAAAATTCTATGCGGAGATCCGCATCGTGAGAAGATGAGACTATTACTAAAGTAAAGTAAGGAGGCCTGTATAGCTATCGGTATCATAACGAAACACATAGGACTACGAACTCGTTTATCCAAAATAGGTGCGGCAAGTGATATCATATGGGCAAAGATGAGACGTTGGAACATTTCCTATGTCATTGCCCGGCAATTAGATAGGAACAAAAGGCCAACCATGGAAAACACCGTAGAGCAGAGGTTGCTTGTCGGCCTATAACACTAAACGCCTGGGTACCAATACTGGTGAAAACATCTGAAAATTTTCCGCTTTGGTTATCCCCTCCTGATACTGGCGACATTTATGAGATCCTGTATCATTTTGTACGGCAGCCGTATAAAAACTTCTCCACAAAGGGGTGTCCCACTGCGGCACGTCGTTCGAACTCGAAATGTGGGACAGTGAGTTGTGTATAGACAGATTTCTGGATTTAGAGCCTTGGGCCTATAATAAGCGCATTTATTGTCTTATTTCGAAAAAATTTGGTTAGGCTACTCAACATCCCTGTTCAATACGGCCCAGATTTAGATATAGCTGCCATATAGACCGATCTCCCGATTTAAGGTTTTAGATCCTTAAAGGATGCATTTATTAACCGATTTTGCTGAAATTAGGCACAATGAGTTGCGTTAGGATCCTCGACATTCGTACCGAGTATGGTTAAGATCGGTCTTTATTTCGTCATAACTGCCTTTTATTTTCTTTATTTCGTCATACCCATCTCTCAATTTTAGACCTTGAGCCCATAACAGGCGTATTTTTTCCTTAAATATGGGATAGCGGGTTGTGTTAGGCTCCTCGAAATCGCTTATCCATACAGCCCAGATTTGGATAAAACTGCCATACTGCCATTAGGCCGATAAAAGGTGAATCTATTAGCCGATTTTGTTGAAATTAAGCAAAATGAGTTGCGTTAAGACCCTCAACATTCGTATTGTTTATGGTCAAGATCGGGGTATATTTGAATATATAGCCGCCATATGAGCCGATCTCCCGATTTCTTGGGACAATAAAAGCACGTTTATTACTCGTTTCGCTGAAATTTCACACAGTGGGCTGTGTTAAGCTTCTCCACATCCGTGTTCTATATGGTTCAGATCACTCTATATTTGGATATAGCTGTCAAGGTGCCCGTAAAAGGTGAATTTTTCAACCGATGAATGTGTGGTCTAACACCTATTGCATAGCCTTCTTGAATATGATGGAGAACGGACTATATTTAGAAATGCTGCTAGGGGCTCAGAAATTATGAATTTTTCACTGTATAATGACGAAGGGTTTTTAATATATATCCGAGATGGTGGATATCCCGGCCGAACTTAATGCCTTTTTACTTGTTCAAGGTTACTTTTTAGTATTTAGAGCGCAAAACAAGCCGATTGCTGATATGTCCATGTTGGTATGGGGCGGATTTATATCCGCACGCCCTTTCAACCTTACCTAACCTATTCCAACTACAGGGAAATAAGTTTTTTCCCATCGCGTGCAAAATTCCTTCGAGCGTTCTATATAAGAGTTTGACTTCTGTAGTTAACGAGATATTTCGGCCTCGGTACGCACTATAAAACTGAGAAAATATTGAAAGTCATGAAATATAACTATAAAAAAAGTCTGCAAATTTATCTACTTCAGCAACGCCATAAGCGAAATGAACGGCGCCAATTCGCGGTACGACCTACTAACGAATGGCCCTTGAAGCCTCCACACCTAATGTGGTTGAATAAGTCACCTAACCAAGGACGAAAGGCGTCCCACTGTGGTTGGTATGTTGCGATCTCTGGCTTTCCTTTTCCAAGCAAGAAATCTTCGATCATTGAACTCGCCTCGAAAGAAAAATAAAGGAAAACCACCTCTCGCCAGATAAAAAAGGCATGGCTGCACTGGGCGTGTTTGAGATACTGTCTACTCAATCCAGAGTAGCATTTATTAGACTATATTATTCCTCGTTTTAGTTCAAAACTGGTCCCGTTCATTTCGTTCATGCAGATTCTCCAAATTATAGTTTCCAACTTTGGGTTCCAAGGACGTTTTATATCTCTTAACCGCTAGAGCGTCATGTTTGCTAAAACTAAAGCCATATTTCAAGTCTAGCTTTTTGGTCTAGAAATATTTGAATCCAGAATAAAAATTACCTAATTCTGACACACAATAATCAATTAAAAGGCGTGGATAGTTTTTTCGGTGTAGAAAATTTTCACTCCTGAATAATCCCAAGTTTTGTGTTGTAACATAGAGTTATATCGCCATTTTTCGCAAAATAAATTAGCAATCATTTTGCTATAATAACAAAAATACGAGTACGTCTCCAATAAGGATGGTACTATATTCGCTTTTTGAAGCAAAAAAAACTTTCTGATTTCATTCAGTAAGACATACCCTCATTACTTTTGAAAAAATTTCAATAAAAGTATTGTTTTATCATTGAGATTTTTATAATGTTTCAAACAAGTAACCGTGAAAAACATATGTTTTCACCTGTGAAAAACAACCAGCAGATAGAGTTTTTTACCATTTAATGTAGTTGCTAGTCTAACTTCATTGAAAGGTTTGTAACTGAATCAACATACTGACGAACAGTATATTCGCTGGAAACTATTTACCATGATGATATAAGAAACTAACCTAAAACCTGCCAGTCAAATAAGCACTGCATGGTTCTATTATTTGCTAATATCAAATTAGCAAAAACCAGAGAGTGGAAGTTCTGCACAGCATTCTGTCATCTCCATGTCTATTGAGTTTAGTGTGAAGTTTTATCACAGTACCATGGCATGCTGCGCTGCAATCACTTGTTAACGCTGCAATTGCTTCATTGTTTGTTATTTAAACGTTGTCGTTGCGTTGTTTGGTGTCATTTAGCCAGTCCGGCGGCAGTGAGTGGCAAGCAGTTGTTGGTGATGGCCACCAACCAGCAAGTTCAACAACAATAGCCGACTTCTAAAAAAACAAATATTATCGCACCATGTTGTTGCTGCCATTGTTACCCTACTACTCGGCCTGCTCTTATAGCTACCCGCTGACTGGCAGAGAAGCCACATTAAATCATCGAACTAAAATAGATTTGTTGTGCTCTACCATTGTGGCTGCTGTTGCCGCTGCTACTCGTAGTGATGATGTGTTCCTTTGATTCCAATTGATCAGCAAGCGAAAGTCATAAATTGATTAGAATTTAGAGATAGTGAATGATAGAAATTTCTGCACAGGGTCACAGCATAGTTGTTACAATGTTTTATTGTTGCTCATATTGTACATTAAGACAATGATTAACAATGTTTGATTTTGATGATATAATCGCGACAGATTTAGTCTATTTGCCAACCGTCCCATATCAATAAGAAGTATTTGGGCAAAATTTTGAACGGCAAGCTTAGCTCGTTCTACAGACGGCTGGATAAACAGGTAGGTGCACATGGGTAGCTCGATCAAGAAAATATTTACTTCGTCTGTGATCAATATTTCGAGGTGATACAAACGGAATGAAAAACTGGGTAGTAAAAAAACTGGTAAACAAGGCAGCAGCAACCGATGGGTTGCCAGCTGAACTATATCCGACCGGAGGCAACACGTTAATGCGAACTGGCTAGAAGAACGCATACCCGATGATTGGAATCTCAACATCCCATCTCCGTACACAAGAAAGACGACACATTTTTTGCCAGCTACAGAAGAATAAGTATCCTTCCCATACAAGATATTTTCGTCGGCCACAAAGCCGCGTTTGACAGTCCAATACGTTCAGATATTTGACATCATGTCTGATAATTTGATATACCTACGAAACTGCTACAACTTTGCAGTGTAGCCTTAGCTGACATACGTTGCTCAGTTCAAATAGGAATGTACCTCTTTGAACCGTGCAATACCAAACGAAATTTTCGACAGGGCGACAGCTTTTCTTGTGATCTTTTTTATATCCTGCTGGAGAGACTTTTGGACCAATCTGTATTAATGGGAAATATTGGTGGCATTAATTGAGGCCACCGTAGCGCAGAGGTTAGTATGTCCGTCCTTGACGCTGAACGCCTGGGTTCGATGGTAAACCCCTCCTAATGCTGGCGACATTTGTGAGGTAAGCTTGACAGCACTCATATAGGGCACGGATGTCGAAAAGCTAAACGTACTTCACTATGCAAAATTTCAACGATATCGAATAATAAATGCGCCTCCAATGCGGGCTCAAGACCCTACATCGGGAGATCGGTCTATATAGCAGCTATATCCAAATATAGACCGATCTGGGCCATATTGAACACGGATGAGAGCCCGACACTGCGCACTGTGCCAAATTTTTGAGCAAGATCGGATAATAGATATGGCTTTAATGGACCTTAGACCTGAAATCTTCTCAGACAGCCATGCAGCCATTAAATCCCTGGAGAACGTATTTCTGAACACAAAAACCGCCCTCGACTGTCGCAGATCCCTCAACGACATGGCCGAACAGTTCAAAATTCACCTGTTCTGGGTGCCGGGCCACAGAGATATCCCAGAGAATACTAAAGACTAGACTAGACTAGACTAGCAACTACCTTACACACTCCAGGGACACTGGAATCTATGGGTATGCCTCTAGCAATATGTAAGCTAAGTTTTGAGGACCAGGCCCGAAGGGCAACGAATGATAGATGGTCTCAAAGAGGGGGCTGCAAGCATTTCAATACTATGTGGCCTCATCTAGACTTGAATAGGTCTACTGCGTTGCTCCTATTGGCTAGAACAGACGTCTCAGTCATTGTGTCATTGCGAACGTTGTCAGCAACGATTTTTGCAGAAGCTGTAGGAACATCGAGGAAGAAGAGACTATAGAACACCTACTGTGTGTGTGTCCCGCACTAGCAGTTAGAAGGAGTTCCCCCTTAGGTTCTCATTTCTTTGAGAATCTGTCTGATTTTGCGGATGTGAACATTCGCAAGTTATGGGGCTTTTTAAAGCGATCTGGATGGTTCAACGGTAGGAACTAGAAGGAATCTTCCTTCTTCTGTTCCTGTGGTATCACAATGGACGAAAACGTCTAAGTGAGTCTGATGGCAGACTGTCACTTAAACCTAACCTAACCTAGACCTGAAATCGGCAGATCGATCTATATTGGAGCCATATCAAGATATAGTCCGATATAGCCAATCTTCGATCTTGCCTATGGGCAAAATGAATCAGTGCAAAGTCTCATCTCAATATCTCTATTTTTAAAGACTGAAGAGTGATTTCAACAGACAGATGGATGGACAGACGGACGGGCAGGCTAGATTGTGTTCGATTTTTACAACAATCAAGAATATATACTTTATAGGGTCGGAAATGGATATTTCGATGTGTTGCAAACGGAATGACTAAATGAAAATATCCACATCCCTCGGTGGTGGGTAGGCTGATCGTTTTTCCTTGTCTTCTAATATCGTATCCTGTGTGGTAAATAAGGACATATCAAACAACGGTTCTTCGGACTTATTGTGGTTATGTGAAGGTGACATGATACAAAGTTGCATGTGTTATCAAATGTGTTCGGTTACAGAGCTTCCGCATCTCGTCAGTTGCATTTTCAAGTGCTCCGTACAAAATTTTTGACTTTTTGAGTTAGGTGTGATGTTTAACCTCCATAATTAGGGAATTTCCATGGTAGAATCAACTCAAAGGTATCGTCACTAGCCCAGCTGATTAAAAATTGAAGAATTTCAGAGTTGTATTCCAATTTTTAGTTGTTGGGCATCTGACTATAGCTTTTATATGAATCTACCATGAAATTTTCCCAGTTCCTAGTAAAATCTATATTTCAGCCTGCGTTGCGTAAAATGTCTTTCAGAAGGTTCTCCACAATCCTTTTTCAGAAATCTCGACTTAAAAATGAATCCTATTATACAATAAGGTGGTTTATAATTACTAAATCAAGTCTCACACAATGAAAATGGGGGTGATAGAATGATAATGAAAACTATTTCTTGTTCATATAATGTGACTATTAAATTCCGATACTAAATAACTCTAAATGAAGACAAGATAAATGTTGCTCCCACTAAAAATACTAAAATAGGAAGATTATTTTTAAAACTATTCTCAAATGCTCTCAAGGGCTCCTGATGGGTAATAATAATAACATAAGGTAATTTTCTGTTGTACTACAACAAATGTGTTCACCATAAATCTGTCAGAATTTAAGCGTCATATATAGGAAATGTTTATTTTTATACTTCAAACACACCAAAGAGTAAGAGATCATCTGGGCGAGAAGGCATGACCATGCAAATGCCACCATGCTCTACATGTACCGCATGTATTATCATCATACAAAATAATGCCAAAATGATCGAATATTGAAAATATTATAATATGTGGCATTCCTTTTTAAAAAATTTAGAAATTGAAAAACGTAATCCTACTATAATGACATGATATCCGAATTTAAGATCTGACGTGTTAAGAGAAGCGATTCCATTTTCAAAATGAAGGTCATCGTTTTTAGGATGTGTGGGGGTAAGAGTTGGATGCTTGGACCAAAAAATGAGGTGAGGGTAGTGGTGGTGGCCAAAACGGATATGACCAATGCCAATGTTGGTGCTAGTGGTGTGGCATTTGCTATCAACAATGGAAAGATATACAAGGTATGAAGGCAAGAGTGGATGTGTACGAGTATGTTTGTTTTTTATATTTATTATAAATCAACAAATTAAGATTTCAACGCAAACTGCTATAAATTCTTGTGAAGACACAATGTGAGAAACACTGTGAAGGGCTGCGCCAGGCCACCTCAGAGCAATGGCATTCATTCTCGTCATCATCATTATTTACACAGCCAATTGTTGGTTATAAATTTTATTGTTTAAAACTAGTAATAAATTATTTGCATGGTGCATAGAACCTTCGTTTAGGGGTGGATCGAGAAAATTGATGCTAAATGGGCAACGACTTGTCCAATAAGAAAACAAAACTATAGTTTAATTTGCTTTCATTAAGATTAATAACACTTTTTACAAATATTTAAACAAGCTTACTCGGAACAGTTTAAACAAAATAATAGCGTACTTAGTTTGGCCGGGCCGAATCTTATATACCCTCCACCATGGATCGCATTTGTCGAGTTCTATGCGCGGTATCTCTTTTTAGGCAAACAAAGAATATTGAATAAGAACTGTTATGCCATTGGAGCTATATCAATTTATGGTCCGATTCGGACCATAAATGAATGCTGAACATTGTAGAAGTCATTGTGTAATATTTCAGTTCATTCGGATAAGAATTGCACCTTGTAGGGGTTCAAGAAGCAAAATCGGGAGATAGGTTTATATGGGAACTGTATCAAGCTATTGATCGATTCAGACCATATTAGACACGTATGTTGATGGTCATGAGAGAAGCCATTGTACAAAATGTTTGCCAAATCAGATGAGAATTGCGCCCTCTAGAGGCTCAAGAAGTCAAGATCCAAGATCGGTTAATATGACAGTTATATCAGGTTATGTACCGGATTGCGCCATACTTAGCACAGTTATTGAAAGTCATAACAAAACACCTCATGCAAAATTTCAGCCAAATCGAATGAGAATTGCGGGCTCTATTGGCTCAAGAAGTCAAGACCCAATATCGTTTTATATAACAGCTATACCAGATTATGAACCGATTTGAATCATACCCAACACAGTTGTTGGAAGTGATACCAAAACACGAAGTGCAAAATTTCAGTCAAATCGGATGAGAATTGCGCCCTCTAGAGGCTCAAGAAGTCAAGAGCCAAGATCGGATTATATGGCAGCTATATCAAAACATGGACCGATTTGGCCCATTTACAATCCCGACCAACCTATATAGCTTTACTCCTTCGAAAAATATGTTAAACAAAACGAAAATATGATCAGTAAGTCTTTGAGTTTTCATTGTATTTAAGGAGAGGCAAAAGTCAGGAAGTATCGTTTATTTAATACCCTCCACCTACCTTATGAGAGAACATTGGGCAATATCGCTAAATCTATATCTAATTCTGAACCGATTTTGATACATTTCGGAAGAGATTTTCAGATGTGTAAGAAGAAAATCCTTCGAGCCAAATTTCGTGAGAATGAGTTAAAGAAAGACCATATTATTGGAACTGTAGTTCAAATCGGGTGAACTTTTTCAATTGAAATTTTTTTCAATTACTCCTTCAAAAACGGTGATTGATATTATCATTTTCGTGATTGAAGCAGTTTCATTCAAAAAAATTATTGAATCAATTAATTTTGTGATTGAAATCGATCATTATTTTTTTCTGTGTAGTGATGCGTTTATATTCTGGCCTTTCAGCATCGTATCAACCCAATAAACTGATGTCCACCAGAGCGCCATATATGGGCCCCCAACTTCACGTTATTAGGTTAGGTTAGGTAAGAATGGCAGTCCTTAACAGACTCACTAAGACAATTTTAGGTCCATTGTGATACCACAGTAGCGACAGACCAAGGCTTCTGGCAAGAATCGAACCCACGACCCCTACAATGGTAATCCAAGAACGCTACCAACTCGTCTACCGGAGCGCCCAACTTCTTTTAAGCATCTGGATACCCAAGGGGCTACGGGGCCAACGTAGCACAGATATTAACATATCGACCTTCGAAGCCAAGCATCTGGGTTCATATCCCGGCGAGAACAACCGACAAATTTTTCCGCGGTGGTTATCCCCCTCTAATGCTTGCGACACTTGTAGCACATATATTTACATATCGACCTTCGAAGCCAAGCATCTGGGTTCAAATCCCGGCGAGAACATTCGACAAAATTTTCCGCGGTGGTTATCCTGCTCTAAAGCTGGCGACACTTGTAGCTCAGATATTAACATATCGACCCTCGCAGCTGAGCATCTGGGTTCAAATCCCGGCGAGAACATTCGACAAAATTTTCCGCAGTGGTTATCCCCCTCTAATGCTGGCGACACTTGTCTTCTCTACAAGTGGTGTTACTCTGCAGCAAGCCTCTCGGGATCGGCAGTTAAAAGTAGGTCCCTTAGTATTGAGCTTAACCTTGTATCGGACAGTACTCATTGATATGAAAGAAGTATCCCCGTTGTTCCTTAATGGAATGTTTATGGGCAAATTTGCATTTGCTACGCACAATAAGGTCACCAAAGTGAAGTCGCCCACGCTCAAATTACCTTCGATTTAGCCAGCCGACCATGAAGAACCGACCCACTTTGGTTTGGTACTTATAGCTGCATAACACTGAAGTGTTGAGACTGATTGGCCGGTAGTCCTTAGTGTTTCGGTTTCCCCGCCTTCAGGATAAATCAATCTTAGTCCAAATATACATATAAAAAAAACCTCAGTATGATTCGGGTTAAAACATCTCCAAACTTGGTGTTAGAAAGTGGAAATGAGGCATAGGATATTGGAGAATCTTGGATTCTGCCCTTGACCACAATCTTTTTATACCCACCACCGAAGGACGGGGGTCTATTCATTTTGTCATTCCGTTTGCAACACATCGATATATCCATTTCCGATCCTATAAAGTATATATATCAGCGTAAAAATCTAAGACGACCTAGCCATATTCCGATTTCGCTGAAATTTGGCACAGAGACTTATGTTAGGCTTTTCGACATCCATGTCGTATATGGGTCAGATCGGTTTATATTTGGATATGGCTGCCAAAAAGACCAATATTTTGTTCTACAAAATTGGATTATGACGAAAGGTGGTCGACATATATACCAGAGGTGGTGGGTATCCAAAGTTCGGCCCGGCCGAACTTAACGCCTTTTTACTTGTTGGTATTAAAACTTATACCATTAGCTAGAGCAACATAGGTTTTTTAAAGCACTACAAATCTACTCTTTTTCTATACACAACAATCGACCCACTCTAATATGTACGTAAATGTTGCACTATTATGTGATATTGCGAATTTAAGTTGAATTTTCTTGAATAAAATAGTTTGTATCAACAAATCGATGTTATTCTTTAAATTTGTAAAAAAACTGTTCGTTCTTGTTAGATTTCACCTGTTTTATATTTATTTTAGAAATCTGCATTAATTGTGGGGAGCAATGGATGGAGGACGTGGTGGAACGGCGGGCAACCCGTTAATAGACACACGCCAACACAGAAAGAACAAATTTTCGGTATGCGAACCATTTTTCGCACAACACAATTTTTGGCGGTTATTTTTAAACATTCCGAGTGCAAAGAGTCCAAGCACATCAGCCAGCTATGGCGTTGATGATGATAGCCGCCAGTCAGTCAGCCAGCTAGCTAGCCAGCACCAATGCTTGTTTGGTGGCATGGTTTTTGGCCAAAAAAAGTGATCTGTTTTTCGTTTATTCTATGCAAGTTTCTTATTCAATAAAATCGAATAAATCTACACGTAGGTATTGTAGGAATGTATGAGTGTGCGTGTGTCTGTATGGGTGTTTTTCTTTTTCAAAATTGTTATTCTAAACTCAAAGTAAAGTAACATGTTCAACATGTTCTCAAACGCCTCTCCTTATGTTTGCCCCTTGTGCCACCACAGTGTCTGGTCTGTTTGTCTTTTTCACCGGGTTGCGTGAAGTTTGTGTTCAAATCTTGTTTGAAAATTTGTTGCTATTTGGAGGCCAAAACATCCAGTCGTATTTTTATTCAGCAGCAAATTATCAGCATGTGGGCGAAACTTGACAAAGTCAAACATAGAAAAAAAAATAAATACTAAATTATGTTCTTTTTCTCAATTCGCCAAAAGATTAAATGATGAAATATGAAATGAGGCGGTTGTTTTTTTTGCAACTTCAAAAGGTTTTTATTTCTAGCAAGCAAAGTTTTTGTGAATCCAAGTTTTTGAAGGACTATGTATCTTCTATTACCTGCAAGAGAGCCATTGGCAAAAGTTGGGGGGTTTAGACCACGCGTCATGCACTGGATATATACTTCAGTTGTCAGACCTATAATACTATATGGTGTTGTGGTCTGGTGGACGGCGCTTCAAAAGTCCACCTACCAATCAATAATCAAACGCATGCAAAGGATGGCTTGTTTGTGCATCACTGAGAACGACACCATCTTATGCACTGAATTTAATGCTTCATCCTATGCCTCTGAACATTGTGGCTACCCAAATTGCAGCGATCATTGCCGTGAGATTAAGGGAGCTTTCTTATTGGTCATGTGGCGGCTACGGATACTGTGTTATACTTGATACAATATCCGATGTTCCAGCCAATGGGGATTACACCCTACCTGAGCCCGGTTTTTGATAAAAATTACTTTACCACTATTCCTGAAAGAACCGATTGGAACTACGATATCCCTGGTAACAGAAGTTACATAGACTTCTATATGGACGGTTCCAAACTAAACGACCAGGGGGGCTTTGGGCTGTACTCTAAAGATCTAGAACTGGTCATACCGAAGAGGTTACCCGACCATTGCAGTGTGTATAAAGCAGAGATCCTTGCAATTAAGGAAGTGGTGGAATGACTAAGATATAATGTCATTACGATGATTGGCATTAATATCTTCTCAGACAGCCAGGCAGCCATTTAATCCCTGGAGAACGTATTTCTGAATACAAAACCGCGCTCGACTGTCGCAGATCTCTCAACGAGATGTCTGAACAGTTAAAAAATCACATTTTCTGTGCGCCGGGCCACAGAGATATCCCAGTGAATTCTAAAGCGGACGAGCTTGCGAGACTAGGAACTACCTTACACACTCCAGGAACACTGGAATCTGTGGGTACGCCTCTAGCGACATGTAAGCTAAGTTTTCACGACCAGGACCAGACCCGAAGGACAACAAATGACAGATGTTCACAAAGGGGGGGCTGTGAGCAATCCAAAACTATGTGCTGTCATTGGCTAGAACAGACGTCTCAGTCATTGTGTCCGTCATAACACGTCACTGTCTAATCGGAAAACATACTGCCAGACTGAAGGTTGCCAGCAACGACTTTTGCGGAAGCTGTGAGGAAGAAGAAGAAACTATAGAACACCTTTTGTGTGTGTGTCCTGCACTGGCAGTCAGACGGAGTTCTTCTTTCTCATTTCTTTGAGAACCTGTCAGATTTAGCGGATGTGAACGTTCGCAAGTTGTTGGAGTTTTTAAACAGATCTGGATAGTTCAACGGTAGGAGCTCCTTCTGTTCCTGTGGTATCGCAATGGACGAAAACGTCTAAGTGAGTCTAATGGCAGACTTTCACTTTAGCATTACCTAACCTAAACTGCATGTCTGGGTTAAATGTTTAGAATTCTCTAAATATGAAATTAGTGTAGCGGTTTATTAGAGAACCCCGATCATTTGAATTTCTTATAACCTATGTCAATTTGCATTTAATAAATGCATTTTTTTCACTTTTCTTAAAAATGCTGCTCTATTAAAAATAAATAATTATACATATGTGTATGTCAAAAAATATAAAAAATCCAATTTTGTTTTCACTAGACTCGAAATGATGTTGCTAACCCAGTCTAAACCTCAGAACATTACTCATGTTCTAACAAAAACTAAAACTAAAAAAAAAAATGACAAAGCCCCATGACAAATACATACATGCCTTGGGCACTAAGGGATTGGAATCGGCATTAGGAAAGCGGTCACAAAATGAGAAAAATTACAAAATGCCAGCATTATTTGAAATTACTACTCGTACAACAAAAATCCCAAGAACTTGTTGTTGTGGTTTATTTTTGGACTAATGTATCAGTGTTACAGAAATATCTTTCAACATTTCAAACAGCATTGCGTCCATCATCCCTAGGACATTGTAAATTTAGAAAACTTTATCATCATCATCACCATCCGAAATCATTGAGTGGCAATGCTAAAAAGAATAAGCATCACAGCTTGCTTGACTCATAGAGTACACCAAAGAAACCACACTAACACACACTCACACATGATGTGACAAATCATAACAAAACAAAAAAAAAAAAACAAAAGCGACAAGATCTTGCAGAAGAAATTGTTGCATTTTTCACTTTTAGTTTTATACCCTCCGCGATAGGTATAGGATAGGGTGGTATATCAAGTTTACCATTCCATTGATAACGCATCAAGAATGCAACGTTAAGAACTTAGCAACCTTTGTTAACAGGATTAGGGAGGAGGTTTTAGATGTGAAAGTATGTTCGGAAAATCTAATCGATGAGGCTCATAATTGGATGGTCTCCTTCTCGTTCCATAGCTACATTAGGTTTAGAATAGCAAGGACAGCGCCGAATCCAATAAGCTTCCGGAATAAGCTAAGAACCAACTGTACTGAATTCGGAAGACTACTCAGAGGAAGACTTGGACAAAATACTTTGAATTATCCAAGCGTAGATGGCAAACAATGTCAACAGGATTTCGACTGCAATAGTGGGGTCTTTCGGAGAAAGTTGTCCTCTTTGAGAAAGGATGGCCGGTTAGATTCGCAACAGTGAAAAGAGGTCTCCATTTTATAGCCGAGTTCGCGTACCGCAGTGCGACACCTCTTTGGAGAGAAGTTTTACATGTCATTGTACCTCACAAATGTTGCCAGCATTAGAAGGGGAAAACCACCGCCTAAAATTTTTTCTGATGGTCTCGACAGTATTCGAACCCAGGCGTTCAGCGTCATGGGCGGACATGCTAACCTCTGCGCTACGGTGACCTCCGGGTCCTTATAGACTGGAAAAACCACATGCTAAAAAACAGGTGGATAAATTGTGGGTCCCAGACATAAATACAAGGAAGAAAGTACCACAGGGCACATCACTGGGGGCATTTTAATAACCTATTGCGGATGCTGAACACGATGCTATAATACTTTTAAGGTTAGGGATCCGAAACAGCTATGCAGAAGGGCCAAAAGGATTTTTGAGATGGCATATGACGGAGCTCGTTCAAAGGGTCTCAATGTTAACCCAGAGAAGACTGAAGTTTGCCTGTTCATGATGGAGACAATGTTGTGCCAATTTGATTCACCACGTTTCGTCCAATAAAGTCAAATAGTTAGAAGTGGCCTTCGAAAGGAAACTAAATTGGGAGTGTCACATTCAGGAGCGTATCGAGAAGGCTCACACATTTTGGGCATATTGTAGATGAGCTGTACAACAACAGAGTCCGAGTGCAATCCGATTCAAGTTTAAGCTCAATGATAAGGTGCCTCCTTTTTATAGCCGAGTCCGATCGGCGTGCCGCAGTGCGAGACCTCTTTGGAGAGATGTTTTACATGGCATAGTACCTCACAAATGTTGCCAGCATTAGGAGGGGAAAACCACCGCTGACAATTTTTTCTGATGGTCGCGCCAGCATTCGAACCCAGACTAACCTCTGCGCTACGGTAGCCTCCAGTCATTTCAGCCAAATCGGATAAGAATTGTGCCCTCTAGGGCCTCAAGAAGTCAAGACCCAAGATCGGTTTATATACCAGCTAAAGGGTGATTTTTTTGAGGTTAGGATTTTCATGCATTAGTATTTGACAGATCACGTGGGATTTCAGACATGGTGTCAAAGAGAAAGATGCTCAGTATGCTTTGACATTTCATCATGAATAGACTTACTAACGAGCAACACTTGCAAATCATTGAATTTTATTACCAAAATCAGTGTTCGGTTCGAAATGTGTTCATTCACCGTAACGTTGCGTCCAACAGCATCTTTGAAAAAATACGGTCCAATGATTCCACCAGCGTACAAACCACACCAAACAGTGCATTTTTCGGGATGCATGGGCAGTTCTTGAACGGCTTCTGGTTGCTCTTCACTCCAAATGCGGCAATTTTGCTTATTTACGTAGCCATTCAACCAGAAATGAGCCTCATCGCTGAACAAAATTTGTCGATAAAAAAGCGGATTTTCTGCCAACTTTTCTAGGGCCCATTCACTGAAAATGATTTGCAAGCGTTGCTCGTTAGTAAGTCTATTCATGATGAAATGTCAAAGCATACTGAGCATCTTTCTCTTTGACACCATGTCTGAAATCCCACGTGATCTGTCAAATACTAATGCATGAAAATCCTAACCTCAAAAAAATCACCCTTTATATCAAAACATGGACCGATATAGACCATTTACAATCCCAACCGACCTACACTAATAAGAAGAATTTGTGCAAAATTTCAAGCGGCTAGCTTTACTCCTTCGAAAGTAAGAGTGCTTTCGACAGACAGACGGACGGCCGGACGGACGTGGCTAGATCGACTTAAAAAATGTCATGACGATCAAGAATATTCATACTTTGAGTTCTAAGACGAATATTTCGAGAGGTTAGAAACAAAATGACGAAATTAGTACACCCCCATCCTATGGTGGAGGATATAAAACAAAGCCGTAAAGTTCGGCCTAATCGAACTTTGGTTGCCCAAAACCATGGACATCCATCCAAACCTTCGCGATATGGGATTATGTTATATACTTTCTAGGGTCAGATATGGACATTTGGATGTGCCAATATTAAATATACCCACATTCTTTGGAAGATAGTAAAGGGCAGCTTACAGGAAATGTTAACAAGTTCACACTGGTACTATAATAATTTCAATTCAGTAAAGATCATTCGTCGCTGATTGAAAAATAGAGAATTGAAACCATCACCAGCGAAGAGAGCTATGCACCCTCCACTAGAGTCTCCGATTTAACTGCACGCACAGCAAAACGATGCAAAAGTTTTAAAACACATTTCCACCTAGAACGAGTGCTTTCCAATTCTTGTTTCTTTATCAGTTTTCATTGTATTCTCAAGGGGCAAGCATTGCTTCGGCTTAGCGGAATTTATTTTTGAGTCACCGATATTAAAAGAAAAAGTGCAACCACACAGAATGCAAGCCCTTAATCAAATTCTACAAAACGATGATATTTTAATTCACATTTTTCGCATATTAGATATCGATGATCAAATTCGTTTTTCCAAGGTCTGCCAAGCGTTAAGGAATATCTTTGAATTGTACATTTTCACCAAAGAAGACTACAGCTCTCTGACGGTGAATGCCAATCATGACTACTATGTGGTCAATAATGAGAGCGAATGCAATCGCTTGGTGTTGAAACGTAAAGAGCTGAACGAATTTCTAGACTACCATCACTCCAGGGTGCGACCCTTTACTAAGCGAAATGGTTCGATTCCCTATATACGGCCCTTTTGCAATTTGACCCAACTTCACTACAGTTTCATGAAGGTCACTCAGGAGCATTTGAAAGCCTTGGCCAGATTTCCCAATATAGCTCCACAATTGGAGCAGCTTGTAGTCGACTGCTGCTTGGATGAGTATGGACACGACATAATGATTGGCAGCAATTGGAATGCCGACTCTTTGATGCCTATAAAAAATTGCGTATTTTGGAGGTCAATATGCCACACGTTAAAGCGAATTGGATACGACTTAGTTATAAGGATTTTTGCAAACTAGTTACTAAACAGAATCTGGAATACCTCCTACTTAGATGCATTGTTCAGCCTAGGAAACAAGGACGCAAACAATACCCCATCCCAACTACAACCCTGACAGAGCTGAATATTGGCATAAACTTCGGTTCAAACGACGATCTTATTCCTTATTGGGCAATGCTGGAACATTTGGTGACGCTCACGCTAATTGTCGATGGCTACGTAACCCAGAAAATGCTTAACGACATTGCCACCATATGTGTCAACTTGGAGGGGCTACATTTCCAAACCTCTTCTTTTGAAGAAATTAAGACCTTCGTTGTTCCTGCCAAAGTAAAAACATTTTTCTTATATCGCTGCAATTACCTGACGCCAGAAAATTTCCAACAAATCCTCTCAACAGCTCATTTGGTCAAATTATCCATAACTGAAACTCAAGTGAATGTCATGGAAAACCAAGGCCTGTCACCAAGCATAGAACATTTGGATATTAACGTTGACCTATGGAACTCGGACTTGATATTGGCTTTATGTGGCAGTGAAAATTTGAATTATTTATACTGGAATGCTCCAGGCTTCGACCGACATGTTGCAGCGAATGAGGCTGCCTTGAAAAGATGTAGCAGCTTAGAAGTACTGGACTTGAAAATGGGCACCTTGTCCTTGGACACCCTTTCACATTTGCAATGCCTTACTAAATTGACTCTACCACCCTCGATGCCTACGTTGTCATGGTCCCTCATCGTAGGTGTTCTCAAACATCCAAATCTAAAAGAATTCGCCTTAAATAAACACTGCACAGCTCGAGATCTAATAAATGATGCTGAAATACCGAGGAGGGGGTTTCCCTTGGGTCTTAGCACCATAAGAATAACCTTGGACATTTTCTGTATGGCATTGGACTTTTGGTTTGATTTATTTAACCAGAATCCTCACCTACAATTGGGTGTCTATAACTTTCGAGGAAATCCAGAACGCGTGCGAATGATTATAAACCATGAGAAGTTTCCCAAATCCCTGAGAACTTTGGATATTTGTCATTTTATTATAAGTAAGTATCAGCAATATTTTAATGTTTAATACACCCCACCATGGTAGAAGGGGAGATATACATAATTTAATTGTATTTGGCAAATTGCAAATTTTGCCTATGAACATTCCACTAAGGAACAGGGGCAAACTTCTCACATATCAATGAGTGCAGTCCGATTCAAGTTTAAGCTCAATGATAAGGGGCCTCCTTTTTATAGCCGAATCCGAACGGCGTGCCGCAGTGCGACACCTCTTTAGAGAGAAGTTTTTACATGGCTTAGTACCTCACAAATGTTGCCAGCATTGGGAGGGGAAAACCACCGCTGATAATTTTTTCTGATGGTCTCGCCAGGATTCGAACCCAGGCGTTCAGCGTCATAGGCGGACATGCTAATCTCTGCGCTACGGCGGCCTTCGTATTTACTGAACGCAATATTGATTTGCGGGAGGCCACCGTGGCGCAGAGGTTAGCAGGTCCGCCTACGATGCCAAACACCTGGTCTAAAATCCCGGCGTGAACATTAGTAAAATTGTCAGCGGTGGTTATCCCGCTTATATTTATTCCTTCCGTGCTTACTCTCAAATAAGCATGTATACCCTCTCTGTTTTGTTCAAATACTTCTTTGCCGTATAGGTTAGTAAGGACTGTAAACCGACTAAATCGATCCACAATTTGAACAGGCACCACATGAACCGATATTTTAAGTTTTAGAGTCCTTGTGAACTTAACACTTATCCTTTTGTTTATTGTAGTCAACATGATTTTCTGTTATGATTTCGGCAATTCTAATCGGATTTTAAAATTCAATTAGAGTTTTAACAACCCAGGCAAGTATGGCTCAAAATTGTTCAAATATCGATATCGTTAACGATCCCTGGTGTGAATTCTTAAGTCTCTAGGAGGCGCAATTCTTATCAATTTGACAAAAATGGCGACTTGTAAAGGCTTAAGAAGTCAAATCGGGAGATCGGTTTATATGGGAACTATATTGGGTTCTATACCGATTTGGACCGTACTTGAGACAGATGTTGGAAGTCGTAACAGAACACTATATACAAAATTTCAGCCAAATCGGACAAAAATTGTAGCGTATGAGGAATAAGGAAGTCAAATCGGGAGTTCGGTTTATATAGGAGCTATATCAGGTTAGTTAGCGATTCGGACCGTACTTGCCACAATTGTTGGAAGTCATAGCAGAACACTAAGTGCAAATTTTTAGCCATATCGGAGAAAAATTGCGGCTTCCAGGGGCTGAAGAAGTCAAAAAGGGAGTTCGGTTTATATGGGAGCTATATCGGGTTATATACCGATTCGGACCGTACTCATAACAGAACACTATCTGCAAAATTTAAGCCAAATCGGACAAAAATTGTGGCTTCCAGGGGCTCAGTCAAAGTCAAATCGAGTCATCGGTCTATATGGGAGCTATATTCAAATCTGAACCGATATGGCCCATTTGCAATCCCCAAAGACCTACATCAATATTAAATATCTATGCAAAGTTTGAAAAGGCTATGTTTGACGCTATCGTGATTTCGACAGACGGAAGGACATGGCTAGATTGACTCAGAATGTCGAGACAATCCGTCGACAGACGGAAGGACATGGCTAGATTGACTCAGAATGTCGAGACAATCAAGAATATATATACCTTATGGCGTCTTAGATCAATATTTCGATGTGTTACAAACGGAATGACTATATTAGTATACCCCCATTCGATGGTGGTTGGTATAATAATATGGAACTTATAGTTAGATCTTGTTCCATATCATCCATTTGGTATGACCAAGAATTTATATACAAATGGTAAGTAAATGTGATGCAATGGTCTACTGTATTATATAGTCGAATCCGCCCGACTTAAGACTTTACTGGATTGTTTAAAAAACATTCTACTTAAAAACATTATTCAACTTTCCTGTTGTCTTTGAAAATCTTATCTTTTAATTGCAGAATGCCGGGCTTTGAGACAAAATGTGGAGGCTACCATGGCAAAGCTAAAACAAGACATTGCCCATTTCAAATATCAAAACAATGAATACATGTACCGGATAATATTTGATAGAAATTTAGGCCAAACACAATAACAAAATTTATTATGTAATGATTTAATACCTATAAAAATATATAAAAAAATTTTGGAAAATAATGTTGTGCAGGTGAAAATTTAGACTTCTAGGGGCACAAGAAATCAATTCCGAGGATCGGTTTATATGAGAACTATATCAGTTTATAGACCGACTAGGATCGTATTTGGCATGGATGTTGGAAGTCTTAACACAAGTCTTTGTTCCAAATTTCAGCCATATCGGATAACAACTGAGGCTTCTAAGGGTTCAAGAAATCAAATCAGGGGACCGATTTATATGGGGGCTATATCCAAAACTGAACTGATATTTATTTGTTTGTTTGTATGTTACCCATAGACTCAAAAACGGCTGAATTGATGTTCATGAAATTTTCACAGATGGTAGAGCGTGGGTAGGGGTTCTCCATTTTTCGAAAGTCAGCGGGGGAGCGGACCCTCCCCCTTACCTCAATTTTCAAAAACGCAAGGTCTAGGAGATGTGTGCACCTTAAAGCGAAAAACACGAAATTGGTACACAACTTTGGGTTAACGAATCTAAGGGAAACCCCCACCCCAAAACCCACCCAAACGGACATGTTTATCGGCTGGGGCATACACATATTGTCAAATGAAATGTATTTAAAAATAGACTACGAACTTGATATAAAAATTTGGCCCTAAGTGTCCCACCCCCAAACAGATATGTAGACCAAAAGTGGCAGTATATGACTCAAACGAAAGATATTTGGCTGTAGAATACGAATCTTATATAAAAATTTGTCGACAAGTCCCAAAGGTCCACCCCAACCCTCGGGATAACATTGAACTCAAACGAAAGTTATTTGAGAGTAGAATACGCAACTTGCATTAAAGTTTGGGGTCTATTCGGTTTATATGGTACCTTTATCTACCTATGGACCTATCAGGCCGATATTTGATGTGCGTGTTGGTAGGCATTAACGTTCTTCACATACCAAATGTTACCCAAATCGGATACAAATGAAGGACTTTAGGGCTCGTGAAGTTAAAGCACCTTTTTATATGAAAACTATATCCAAATCTGAACCGATATGACCCATTCGCTGTCCCCTGCTCATTCGAGCGCTATTGTGATTTTCGTGGAGGGTCGGGGGGACCGGCATGGCTAGATCGACTTTGTAGGGTTTTAGATCAATATTTCGAGGTCTAAGAAACAGACTGAAAAGACGGCTAGGTCGACTTATTGAGGTCTCAGATCAATGTTTCGAGATGTTGGAAAATATTAGGCGGGTCAGCCAGTCTTTTAAAACCATTTTTTTATTTGACTTGAAAGCCTTATTCATCTGTTTCATTGAAAGGAGTAAGTTTATTATATATACACATATATTAGCCCAAGGCACGTGCGGATTAAATTACCCTCAAAAGTACTACTCAAAAATAAAAGTGGACTGTTTGGGACTGTATGGGACTCAAAAGAAAGGTATTCAGGAGTAGAGTACGAATATTGTCAGGAATGAGGAATATGCTTTATAATTTTTTGATATCGGAAGGGGGCGGACCCTCCCCCTTTACCCCGAAAACACCATCCAAAATCAAAAGTGGACCAATAAGGACAATATGGGTACCAAATGAAAGGTATTGAAGAGTATAATACGAATATTGGCCTCAAATGAAAGGTATTGGGGAGTAGATTACGAATCTGGCATACAAAATCAGGTCGAAGTATATGGGGGTCACCCCACTCCCCCAAAAACGCCTCAAAGGGGCATATTAGCCAATCACAACAAAAAACGACTCGGCTTGTTTGTTTGTTTCGTATAGACTCAGAACAGCAGAACCGATTTTCTCGAAATTTTCACCCATTGTGTAGGTTGGTCTGGAAGGAAAGATAGGCTATAAAATTTTTCGATATCGGAAGAAAAACCCCTTACCCCAAAAACACCACTCAAAATCAAAAGTGGACCGATCGGAACAACATGTGTATCAGATGAGAGGCATGAAAGGTCTTAGTACCCAGCGGGCCACCACAAACCCAAAACTTTCCCAAACAGACATATTGGACGTTCATTTCAATATGGGACTCAAATGAAAGGCATTCGCGAGTAAATTACAAATATGGCAAAAAATTAAGTCCATGTAATGGGAGGATATGGGACTCAAATGAAAGCAATTTGGGAGTAGATTAAGAAAATTACATTAACATTTTTTTAATGCTAGTTAGGTGGCCCTTATCCTCCTTAAAACACTCCAAATAGGTTATTTGACCCATCATGACAATATGGGACTCAAATGAAAGTTACTCGACAGTAGAAAAGAAATTCGGTTTTGAGGCCAAGTGTTTTTGGGTAAGCCCCAAAGCACATATTTCCCTAACATATCAATATGGGGCTCAAATGAAAGGTTTTGGGAGTAAAGAACGAATTTGGTAGCTATTTTTAAGGCAAAGTGCCAGACGCAGGCCCAAAACGCCCTCCAACCATGGCAATTTTGGACTTAAATGAAAGGTATTTGGGAGCAGAGCACGAATTTGACATCCGTATTTGGATATGGAAGGAAGTAAAAAATTTCACATATTTTGATAAGTATTTACTAAAGATGGCTTCAGTGCAAAATAATCCATTTATAACTTTTAAGTCAAGTTTTTATATGCGCTAATTACAAGTCAAAGGGCGTATGTCTGCCGGATTTAGAGATTAAAATTCAAAAAAGAATTTTGACAGAGCTTAAAAATATAAAAAAATGGAAGAGCGTGCTAAGTTTGGCCGGGCCGAATCTTATATACCCTCCACCATGGATTGCATTTGTCGAGTTCTATGCGTGCTATCTCTTTTTAGACAAACAAAGAATATTGAATAAGAACTGTTAAGCTATTGGAGCTATATCAAGTTATAGTCCGATTCGGACCGTAAATGAATGCTGAACATTGTAGAAGTCATTGTGTAATATTTCAGCTCATTCGGATAAGAATTGCGCCTTGTAGGGGTTCAAGAAGCAAAATCGGGAGATAAGTTTATATGGGAGCTGTATCAAGATATTGATCGATTCAGACCATATTAGATACGTATGTTGAAGGTCATGAGAGAAGCTGTTGTACATAATTTCTGCCAAATCGGATGAGAATTACGCCCTCTAGAGGCTCAAGAAGTCAAGATCCCAGATCGGTTTATATGGCAGCTATATCAGGTTATGTACCGATTTAAATCATACTTAGCACAGTTATTGAAAGTCATAACAAAACATCTCATGCAAAATTTCAGCCAAATCGGATGAGAATTGCGCGCTCTAGAGGCTCAAGACCCACGATCGGTTTATATGGCAGCTATATCAAAACATGGACGGATTTGAACCATACTTAGCGCAGTTGTTGGAATTGATACCAGAACTCCACGTGCAAAATTTCAGTCAAATCGGACGAAAATTGCGCGCTCTAAAGGCTCAAGAAGTCAAGACCCAAGACCGGTTTATATGGCAGCTATATCAAAACATGACCGGATTTGAACCATACTTAGCGCAGTTGTTGGAATTGGTACTAGAACTCCACGTGCAAAATTTCAGTCAAATCGGACGAAAATTGCGCGCTCTAAAGGCTCAAGAAGTCAAGATTCAAGATCGGTTTAAATGGCAGCTATATCAAAACATGGACAAATTTGGCCCATTTACAATTCCAACCGACCTCACTAATAAAAAGTATTTGTGGAAAATTTCAAGCTGCTAGCTTTACTCCTTCGAAAGTTAGCGTGCTTTTGACAGACGGGCGGGCGGACATGGCTAGATCGACTTAAAATTACATGACGATCAAGAATATATATACTTTATGGGGTCTCAGACGCATAATTCGAGGTGTTACAAACAGAATGACGAAATTAGTATACCCCCATCCTATGGTGGAGGGCATAAAAACAAAATATATAAAAAAAGTATGTCCCTATAATTTTATCCATCACTGTATATACTGAATTGATTTTTGCATATAGATGATTTCTGCGAAAACGATGCTTGGTTGAGGGTATGCTAGATTTGGCTCAGGCAAACTTATTTTTTTAATTAAAAAAAAGCTGAGAAATAGTAGAAAATCTCACAAAGGCACATTTCCAAAAGCTCCATTATGACTCATACATTACAAAAATTTATCAGAAAAGCAAAACGTTGAGAAAAATTTGAGTTTTTTATGGGTACTACCCATAAAGATTAGACTATTAATATTGGAACTTTACATTTTTTGCAGTTCCAAGTTCTTAAAGTCCATCTGAGGTTAAAACGGGGTTTTATTGGTATATGTGGTATATGTGATTGGTATATGTGAAGAATTTAATTGAAGCGCCGTAAATTGAGGCTTTGTTAGCCAGGTGGTATGGTGAGATTCTGACTACGGTCACTTTAGCATTCCACACATGTCTCACATCTTCCCAGTTCATGTCATTCTACTCTATGTGGAAATAATGCGTTGAAAACAATTTCCCCCTCAAAGGACATACAATATACCCTTATTGCGTTGAGCATGGTTTTAAGCGTCCCGTTGCAAAAATAAAACTTTTCATGGGCAAAATTTGCACTTGAAAGCGAGCGTCATTCTGAGCTGTAGTAGTCATTCTGTGTAGTAGTGTTTTAATTCGTCAAAATTAAAAATTAATTAACTTTTTCAAGTATTGTAGATTTTTTGATATTTGTTTGTAGAGTTGCATTATCATAGAGATAAACAAGATCCCAGATAGGTTTACATGGCAGCTATATCAGGTTATGCACCGATTACACTCATACATGGCACAATTGTTGAAAATCATTACAAAACACCTCAAGCAAAATTTCAGCCAAATCGGTTAAGAATTGCGTGCTCTAGTGGCTCAAGAAGTCAAGATTCAAGATGGGTTGAGCCACACTTGGCACAGATGTTAAAAGTCATGACGAAACACGTTGTGGAATTTCATATGGGATAGGAATTGCGCCCTCTAGAGGCACAAGAAGTCCAGACCCCAGATCGATTAAAATGACAGCTATATAAGATTATGGACCGATTTCAACCATACTTATAACAGTTGTTGCAAATCACAACAAAACACCTCATGCAAAATTTCATTCAAATCGGACGATAATTGCGCCCTCTAGAGGCTCAAGAAGTCAATACTCAAGATCGGTTTATATGGCAGCCATATCAAAACATGGACCGACATGGCTCATTTACAATCCCAACCGACCTACACTAATAAGAAGTATTTGTGCAAAATTTCAAGTCGCTAGCTTTTCTCCTTCGAAAGTTAGCGTGCTTTCGACTGACAGACGGACGGACGGAAGAAGATGGCTAGATCGACTTAAAACGACATAACGATCAAGAATATATATACTTTATGGGGTCTCAGACGCATATTTCGAGGCGTTACAAACAGAAGGACGAAATTAGTATACCTCCATCCTATGGTGGAGGGTATAAACATGAGTCTATGCCAATTTTTAAAATGATCGGATGGAATTGGAACCTGGACAGACAGACAGACAGACGAAAATAACTAGTTCGAATCAACAAGTCTTTAAGTCGTTGCAAACAAATTCACTTTGTTTTAATAAGCTGTAGAATAGTAGTGGTGTAAAGTAAAAAGAATAATTTTATATATGAACTGGAAAATGTAATTTATAACCAATGACCACTATATGTAACTTAGGTTATTGTCACATATTACCTAGATGGCAAGAAAAAAACCCAAAGGCAAATCGGACAAATACTTTCTTCATAAAACGGCTGGCGTTTGAAGTTGTAGTTCTGTTTACTTTAGTTTCATTATGTTTTAATATACAAAGAACCCCACGCATAGCTCCTCCAGACATGGTATAAAATCCATGTAAGGCTACATGCAGACCAGCACGTTTGAGACATACTCCATAGGAGAAGAAACTTTACAAAAAAGCATGAATCACAGCGGCACAACATACATAGAGATATGTACATACATACGTACATATATCAATTATACATACGTGCAATATTTAAACGACAATTTACTTAAGCTGTGGCATTATGTGTGTGAGCTGCGTGCTCCTATGCTGAAAGAAAAGTAGTTGGTCGTTGATCAACGTCATAAAATTTTGCCAAGATCGTCCATTTGTAAGTGGGGTTACATGACAACTAGTCATAGGGGATAGCTTGGCTAGCTGCTCGTTTGAGTTGTGCTGAACTTGTGTTTGGAAATCAATGCAAAAACAAATTCTGTTACCGTTTTCAATTCAATTAAGGCGGGCCGCGTATGAACCACTTTCACTTGACGCACATAAACCAACGCGCTTGCTTGGAAGTGCCATGATAACACAATCTATGTATGAATAAGGTGGCATTTGTATCATCGTCATCATCAGCATAGGTAAATAAAACTTATTAGAGACAATATTATGGAATTGAAATTTTAAAGAAAAATTGGTCTATTATAAATGTTGCATTTAATGGTGTTTTATATACAACGCAAAAGGGGGAAACTTATATATCTCGTCACAGCATTTATGACACCTTGTAATATTAATGTGCGATATATTATACAATATATTGTCAATAGTCTTGACATTCTATATAGATATTTTTTTAACTCGGTCCCGAATATCGTTTTCAAATATCGAAGCCAATCCATTTGTGCTGCAAATTGTCGCAATTAGCGGCCTATATGCCTATTTGGGGATGGGCGGCAACCATATACTCATCACTAAACAGTTATGTCAGATTCGTGCTCAATCTCAAAGACGTTTTACTATAGTACCTTATAGTCCCGATCGATTCACGTGCTTTGTTGGATAGTTTCTTTTTAGTATCCGAATCGAATTCGAATAGAAACCAAGTATTTGCGGCGAATCCGCAAATACTTGGTTTCTATTTTTCTAAAGCAAGCTAAAAGTAACAGCTGATAACTGACAGAAGAAAGAATGCAATTACAGAGTCACAAGCTGTGAAAAAATTTGTCAACGCCGACTATATGAAAAATCCGCAATTACTTTTTGGGCAACCCAATAGCTGGACCAGATCCGCTCCGCCGTCTTTCACATTCTACAACTTTTTAGTTGAGCTCTCTATGCCATGGCCTCCAAATAAGTTCTGGTTTATGGTGTTTTGGGAGTGAGACAGCCCCTCAGAATTTGTTTCCCGAATGTGGATATCTAATTCGTGCTTCATACTTTTCACTTGAGCCCCAATTTAGCATAGTCTGCAAATAAGTTCGGTTTGGAGGTTTTATTTTTACCATAATGGTAATCTACTCCCGGACACCTTCCATTTGAATCCCATATAGACATCAATTTCTAATATATGCTTGGGGGAGTTTTAGTGCTGGGGCGTATTCGCATTCTACTCTCCAATACCTTTTATTTGATACCCATACACATATTTCTGTGCCTTATTTCTGTGACTTATAACCTGTATTTTGATGTCTTCGACACATGGAGTCCGAATAAAATCTTGGCATCTGTTTACAGGGTGATCCTGGCTTTAAGAGGATTTTGCGCCTGGCATTACGCACTGCGTTGCCCATTTGGCGTTCGGTTCCCTTTTACATAATTCCAATGTTCAGTGGGATTGACAACAGGAGACTGAGCAGGTCACAACTTAACCACCCCTTACTAATATGTTCTCAGTAATTATCTTATTAGAGTACCAAGCATATTTCAGTCCGCATAATGTGTACTTGCTCGAAAGTTATAACATATCCTGGATGCCTGTTATTTCATTATTGAACCTACACCGTTGTAAAAACAACGCTCCATCAATACTTTTGCTCCAACATGTTTGACTGTGTTATTTTGGAAATTGTCATTTATATTTTGTGTTTGTTGTATTATGTACGGCAGTTCGGCCCTCCCTCGCTCGATTTGACTTTCTAAGCCCCTATAAACGCCAATCATTGCCATTGATCCAGAAATATACCATGTCAATTTATGTACATTTTTAGCACAAAACAGACCAAGATTCGGCCCGGACGAACTAAACCATATTTTCTTGTTTCCTTCAACAAGTTGGCAACACTTATCTAATGTAGTCAGCTGGTTACACACCGGTCCCAAAATATGCATCATTTAATGAGAGCGTGCTTTCGTTTGATATGGGAAAAATGTCTATCTGTCATACCCTCTGCCATTGAACGTGCTAGTGGTGTGTGGTTGAGACTTCTTGCGTATGGCCAATGTTCCCGTCGTCTTTCTTCTTACTTACTAGTATGTTTTCGGTTATTATCTTGTTAGAGTACCAAGCATATTCCAGTCCGCATAATGTAACATTGCTTGCTCGAAAGTTATAACATATCCAATATGTCTTTTATTTCATTATTGAACCTACAGCGGTCAAAAAAAGTATTCATCATTCAATGTTTTTTTTTTAATAAGTCTACAAAAGACAATTGGAATAAAAACATATTAAACTAATGATGCAGTAGTGCTTGTGTGATATATATGTACACAATTTCATTGTTTTTAAAGAAAAAAATAGTATTTATTGGAACAAAAAGGGCCATTTTACAGCTGAACACAAAAAATTAAACAAAAAAAGTATTCATCATTGCAAAAAAACAAAAAAATAAATAACATAATTTAAAAAAATTAATACTTTGTTATTCGACCACCGCGTCTTATAACTTCTTTTAAACGGTTTGACATCGATTGGACTAATTTAGCGGTTATATTTTGGTCTATATTAGTCCATTCCTCCATTATCACCTGTTGCATTTGACTCTTGCTCGAAAAATTGCGCGTTCTCAATTTGCGTTCGAGATGTTCCCAAAGATGTTCAATTGGGTTCAAGTCGGGACTTTGAGGAGGAGTTTTAATGACTTTGGGGCAGTTATACAGCATCCACATCTTGGTATTTAAAGCAGAATGTTTGGGGTCATTATCTTGATAATATTGAAAGTTATTACCAAGCCCAAGTTTTACAGCACTATCTTTTAAATTCCTCTTTAAAATGTCAATGTAATACTTATGATCCATTACTCCATTAATAATTTCAAGATTTCCCGCTCCTGAAGCCGCCATACACCCCCAAACCATTAAACCACCTCCACCATGTTTTACAGTAGCAACTGTGTTTCATTCTTCAAGCTCTGTATTTGGTTTTCTGTACACTATGACCTTTCCATCGCACCCAAAAAGATTAAACTTGCTCTCGTCTGCAAAAATGACTGTTTTCCAAAATGATTCGGGCTGTTTTACATACATTTTTGCGAAGTTTAGCCTTTTCACTCGGTTTATTTTATTTATAAAGGGCTTCTTACGTGCAGTTCTTCCTCTGTAACTATGCCTTTTGAGTGTATTTCGAATTGTTTGTGTAGTAACTTCCTTCCCTAAATATTCCATAGTGTTTTTACGAAGAATGGTCGCATTTGTCTTCGGAGTTTTCTGAACTTGCCGCACTAGCCAACGCACATCTCCAACTGAAAGTGCTTTTGGTCGACCAGATCTTGGTTTATTGTCAACAGTTTTCGTTTCTGTCCACTTTCTGATGATGGATTGTATAGTAGATCGTGGTCTATTTAATATTTCACTGATAGTTTTTTGAGTTAAACCATTCCTGTGGTGTTTTATTATCAAAACTTTTACCTCATCAGAAACCTCGTTTTGCTTACGACCCATTTTGACAAAAACTATATTTTCAATGAAATTAAATATTTGCTGTCAAGGGCAAAGCCTCCTTTACTAAATAAAACAGAAAAGGGGGATTCCCAAATAATATTTGAATTTGACTTTGATGATAGCACATCAATGATGAATACTTTTTTTGTTCTGTTTTTGGTGTTATTATATAAAATTGCATTTTTTGCGCTAATTAAATTTATTTTTTGAATTTATTTTAAAACATATTACGAAAAATAAACTATTGCATAAAACTGCATTATTTGTTTACTTTAAATTTTCTTCAATTACCCAAAATAAGTGAATTTATTATCAATTTTGCTAATGATGAATACTTTTTTTGACCGCTGTATACCGTTGTAAAAACAACGCTTCATCAATTCTGTTTTTTTTTTTTTTTTGCTGTACCATGTTTGACTGTCATAATTTGCAAATTGTGATTTATATTCTGTATTTGTTATATAATGTTCCGCAGTTTGGCCCTCCCTCTCTCGACTTGACTTTTTAAGTCCCTATAAGCGCCAATCATTGCCATTGATCCAGAAATATACCATGTAAATTTATGTACATTTTTAACACAAAATAGCCCAAGATTCGGCCCGGACAAATTAAACCATATTTACTTGTTTCCTTCAACAAGTTGGCAACACTTATCTGTTGTAGTCAGCTGATTACACACCGGTCCCAAAATATGCATCATTTAGTGAGAGTGTGCTTTCGTTTGATATGGGAAAAATGTCTATCTGTCATACCCCCTGCCATTGAAAGTGCTAGTTGTGTGTGGCTGAGACTTCTTGCGTATGGCCAATGTTCCCGTCGTCTTTCTTCTGTACAACATACATAAATAGCAGCTGAGGAGGATTCGAGTTGTTGTCACCAACAACTTTGTTGCTCTTGTTGCGATCATTTAAATCATCAAACCAAGTCTCATCTGAGTCATGGAGATTTGTCGTTTTTCTTGATTTGATGGATTTTTCTCTTCGCTGCGAGGTAGGTAGATCCTTTTGGTGAAAAATTTATTGCTTCAAATTGCATGCAACTGGTTGCGTTTGTTTCTATTTCGTCTGGGCGTCAGACAGTCTAATTGCCAACCAGAAAGAGCCACCAACCAGTCTGCATGTTTGTCAGTCAGTTGTGGCACACCATACAATAAAGCGAATGACCTAATACATACATATACACGTACATACATATGCAGTATATGAATTTCGCATAGTTATAATGTTTGGCGTTTATTTTTTAATTAGAGTTTCACTAAATTTATGGGGGCATTTATTCATTTTGCTTTTGTACCACACTGATGGCAGTTTTCGATATTATCTGGTTGATTTTTAGAAAGGAGACCCCCTATCTCCTTGCAAATTGTTATCCTAACCAGTTCGTCGGATGAATAGCTGCGACTAGAGACAGGCTGACAGATAAACGA
Organism: Stomoxys calcitrans; assembly: GCF_963082655.1. Taxonomy (NCBI): domain Eukaryota; kingdom Metazoa; phylum Arthropoda; class Insecta; order Diptera; family Muscidae; genus Stomoxys; species Stomoxys calcitrans. Next base: position 81,561,729 of record NC_081556.1, read on the forward strand.
AATCTCTAATAGGGGTGGGGGCAGATGCTGTCTTGCACCAAAATTTTATTTTTAGATGCGTTAAAATGAATTGTTATACTTTCATCTGATTTTGCTAGCTAGGCCCCAAACTAGGGTGGCGGTATGCACACAGTTCGCACTCGCGACAGCTTTTCCTCTCTTTTTCATTCTCATTTGTTTCCAAATCGTGTCATTAGCTTTTTATGTAAAACAATGAGGAAAGAACGGCATCTTAACTGGAAAACTCTTTTGCAAAATTTTACCAAAACTTTTGATTTTGTTGAAGCTCGTGGCTTGCTTCATAGAAGGAGCCATTTGTTGGTGTCAAAGTGGCATCCATCTACAGCGCTATCACTTTTACACCTGAGAAGATATTGGAAACTGTGGGACATTGATAGAATCTTCAAGCAGCATGACCTAGAACCAAAACAAAGGGCCAACAACGTGGTGGTCCGCTGAACTGGTTGGTATTAAAAGGGGTGGCAGGCGGAATTTCAATAAGGCAAAAGCCTCAAGGGAAACTCATGACTTCGACGTCTACTAGCATATGGCTGAGTTAGCAAAATACATGAGCAAGCTGAAAAAGATCAGAGCAAATCGTGGATGTTGTTCTGCAAAATTCACACCAATGTGCAGACAATGTCTAGTGGGGAAAGACTAGAACTACTCGGGAATAACATTCCGCGGGAAACTTTCCAACGAACAAAGTAGCGCTGGAAGTGATTGTCGTTGATAAGGATTATTCCTGGCCCAGAAGTCCTTGGCCAGTAATTATCTTGGATATATCCCGGTACGTAATCTCGGGAATCTACTGACATGGGTTCTTCGAGGCTTGTTGAGAAAGTTACGCCTGAGCAGAGAACTCTTTGGGGCAGGTTTCGACAGCTTTTAATCGCCAGAAAGTAGTTAATTACGCAGCGAAATCGTGTGACATGATTGTGTGCAATACGCATTGAACAAACCTGCAGACCTATTAAAACGTAGCCTTAGGGACACAAGCTTCTTAAAGACTACACACTTCCCATCTACACGAGGATGTCAAGATCACACCTTCTTCCGAGCTCCCATCACAAAGATCCCCGAATGTACAATTCAATAAGTTGGAAGCTACTGAGAGACATGACAGGAGGAATGTTTAGATGTTCAAAATTGCAATTTTAAAACACCTCACCGATCCACTTACAACCTTCTCATACAGAACGAGATTGCAAGACATTCTCCAGGATGTCGTAGCCCGGGTCTAGGCTTAAATCTGTGGTCTAGGCCTTAATGCCTGTAAGATGGAAGTGGTTCTTATCAGTAGGGGACACAAGGTATCCACGGTGACAATTGCCTGCTTGGAAGAAGAGAATGTTCCGTTTACTAAAACTGTTTTTCCGTAAAGGAAATTGAAATCTATCATTTTACAGGCTGCCTTGGGATTGATGCTTTATCGTGTTGTGATCTGGTGGGCAGTGCTTCAAAAATCCACCTACTACTCAATACTCAACCGGAACCTGAGTGAGGGCATCACAGCCGCAAATGCAATGCAAATTTGCCCATGAACATTCCTCTAAGCAACAGGTGCAGACTTCTCGCATCTCAATTAGTGCTGTCCGATTCAAGTTAACATCTCCGTCTATGACACTGTACGCCTGGGTACGAATCCGGGCAAAAACATCATAAAAAAATGTGCTACAGTTATCCCTTTCTAATGCTGGCTACATAGGAGGTACTATACCATGTAAAAACTTCTTCCCAACCTAGTCTTTGCCGATTTTTAATCAAAAATGTTGCTGTACCACTATATGTACATAATGAAAAAACTGATTTCACCTGCAATATCCTTAAAATAGAAAGTACGGAATTGCACAGATTCTTTTTTGTCCATAAGCAGGTTAAGTTCGAAGAAGGGCTATATCGGACTATATCTTGATATAGCCTGATAGACCGACCCGCCGATCTAGGGTCTTAGGCCCATAAAAAACACATTAACTATATGTACATAATGAAAAAACTGATTTCAGCTGCAATATCCTTAAAATAGAAAGTACGGAATTGCAAAGATTCTTTTTTGTCCATAAGCAGGTTAAGTTCGAAGATGAGCTATATCGGACTATATCTTGATATAGCCGCCATATAGACCGAGCCGCCGTTCTAGGGTCTTAGGTCCATAAAAAACACATTAATTATACGATTTTGCTGAAATTTGGGACAGTGCGTTGTGTTAGGCCCTTCGATATATTTCTTCAATTTGGCCCAGATCGGTCCAGATTTGGATATAGCTGCCATATAGACCGATCTGTCGATTTAAGGTCTTGGGCCCATAAAAGGCGCATTATTGTCCGATTTTGCCAAAATTTGGGACAGTGGCTTGTGTTAGGCCAGTCGACGTACTTCTTCAATTTGGCCCAGATCTTTTCAGATTTGGATATAGTTGCCATATATACCGATCTCTTGACTTAAGGTTTTAGGCTTATAAAAGTCGCATTTATTCTCCGATTTCGCTGAAATTTGACACAATGACTTATGTTAGGCTTTTCGAAATCCGTGTCGTTTATGGTTCATATCGGTCTATATTTGGATATGGCTCCCACAAAGACCAATATTTTGTGCTACAAAATTGAACAATGACTTTTACTTATTAGACCTCTCAATATCCGTGTCGAATTTGGTCCAAATCGGACCCTATTTCCATAAATCTGCTATGGGGCCATAATTTACGCATTTTTCACCGGATTATGACAAAAGGTGGTTGTTGTTGCTGTTGTAGCAGTGTGTTGTACACTGAGGCGGCATCCCTTGCCGATGGAGAACTCCATCGGGTCAATCCGGTACGTACAACCGGCTGCCATGGGATTGATAAAAGGTGGTCTACATATATACCGAAGGTGGTGGGTATCCAAAGTTCGGCCCGGCCGAACTTAACCCCCTTTTTACTTGTTTCCTTTTTTTAATTTTTGAACACTTTTAAGATGCTTTTTTTTCTTTTAGTTCAATATTATTCTTAAACCCCGTTTACACTGCTCATTAAATCCGAATTCAAGGCTCTCGTCAGCTGATTTTATAAAGTGAAAACAGATGATCGAGCCATTAAATACGGATTTGAGGAGCAGTGTAAACGGGGTTTTAATACTGTTGTCCCTATTGTTTTTTTTTTTCAGCACTGTATACCTCTATAGTGAAGATATATCTTCCCTGATAGCTATTCAACACATGACTGTCGCAGAACTCTCAAACAGAAGGTTTAACAAGTAAAAAATTCAGCTATTCTGGGTGACTGACCACAGAAAGTGTAGAACAGACGAGTTTCCAAGGGTAGGAAATAAAACATACGTACAAGGAAAAGTGGAATCTGAGGGCATGCCTCTATCGAAAAGGATGTTAATTTTCGAAATAAAGCATAAAAAACAAAGAATAGCAAATGGTCTCGAATTGGGGCCTGTGAACGTTCCAACCTGACAAGAAGAAGTCTCACTGTAAGGATGTTACTATTTTCATTTTTCTCAGTTGAAAACATGATTTTCGCGTTTTTTTAACTACAAAAACCTTAGCAATTTTGTTTCAAAATCTATTAATCACGAAAATATTTCACAAAAACGAACATAACAGCAGCCTTTAGATTCATATGTATTACTTCAAGAATTTGTCTGAATTAGCGGATGTGAACATTCGCAAGTTATTAGGGTTTTTAAAACGATATGTCTGTTTTAACTCTGGGAACTAAAATGCATATTCCTTCCTGTTCCTGTGTTGTCATAAGTCAGATTGCAAACTGCACAACTAACCTAACCTAGGACTCGAAAGAAATTGATTTTTTTAAATAAAAAAATTTTATAAATCCAAAAAATCATGCACCACAACTCTCTCTACTTTGCATTTTTTCAACTTTCCGCAATTGTTATTCGATTTGTCATAAAATCAAAAATAAACTCTCTCATTTTTTCATTGTGCACTTCCTACTTTATTCGTGGTGCTCTATCAAATGACAACTTGTTGCATGCATTCACTTCCAAGTCGTAACCAAAGACGCTGGGTAATCATTGTCTTATATCAAACAACCAAATTAATGAGACAACAAAAAATAAAAAAAACAATCCTCACCAACACACCCAAATAAATATCAAACTTAAAATGCATTTTATTTTTAACATTAGATTTGTTTGTTTCTTTCAAATTGTTGCTCTTTCGCAGCAACAAGCGAGTGAGAACGAACCAAAGCAAAACCAAAACCAACAACAAAAAACCATGATGTTTTGTAGCAAAACCTCTTGTGCGGCGACAAGAGAAAGAGAAGAAAAAGAGAGTATCAGCTGCCAAACATCAGGTATGATAAATTGGTAAATAATTTTGGTACCTTTTATGATTTGGGGGGTTTCTTCCAAAGTAGGTTGGGCCCAAAGCAGATTTGATTTTTTGAAGAAAACAAATTGTCACTATAATAAAACTTTCGTCAAAGTTATGTTGTAGCTTACAATTGCACATGAATTGAAATTGTGTTGAAAATTTGTGCCAATTGGCTTTTGTTACATATTTGTTTATACAAATCTATACGAAGAGAGGATTGTAGAACTCAATTCTTATTTTATAATGTGTTATTAGAAATTGTGGTTTGTGAGGTAATACCTATATAAGTAGGTATATAAAAAGATTCCGAAGTAATAAATTCTTTAAAACAATACTTATAAAAACCACAAGGTCAAAATAAGTATACATTTATACAGTTTCAACGTTATTTATCATTAGCAGAGAGAAAAAAATGTAACATTTTAAGATTATGTAAAATATTTCCAAATATTGCATTTTCTGCAGAAAAGGGTTCACTTTTTGATATGGGTGAAATTTCCACTGTGCGAAAAATTGGATCTTTGTGTAAATTTTATATAAGAGTCTCTAATCCTGTCGGACAGAAAATTTTAAACAAAAATCTAATTTGATTTGGACCGTTTGATCCATTTTAATACGACAGCAACAAAAAGCTTTACTTTTGATAAGATTAAGATTATATTAGATTTTGATTAGATTAGTTATTTTAAATTTTTATACAGTTTGTATATAAAGAATTTGTGTTTTTGCAAAAATAACCAGATTTTTAGATGGGTATTGTTTCCTTTTTTTTACCCTCTCCTGTTATGAGCTCATTTCTATACAAGAATACTCTTTTTAATAAAACTTATACATAAAAGCGAAAATATGTTTGTGTTTCGCTTAGATTCAAAAACCGCAGTTATCTTGAAGGAATAATACGCTATATAATTTCTCGATATTTTGAGAATACAATTCCGAAATTTGGAAACATACAACCATAACATAAATACCAGGTAGTCTACCGTAAACAGCTGAGTAAATTTTTTTCTCACGAATTTCACTATCCGTTAACTCGTTTGGTTGTGTGTGTGTCTTATTGTTAAGAGCCATAGCACACAAAAACAAAGAAACATTGCTCCAACTAGTAACATACTAAAAATTAGAGTTGCACTTATCGCTTATCTTGACAGAAAGTGCACTCAATATTTTGTAGTTGGGCAACTGCCATTATCTGTATATGAATATACCTTGCATACAACCAAGTCTAATGCGGGCTGCCCAACCTCCTAAACGAATCCTCTGATCTACGGATCCCAAAGTCGACGTTCAGCCAATTGATTTTTGTGTAAATAAAGCCGAAAATTCAAAGTCGACTTTCACTGATTAAAAATTATAATAATCGAAAAGAAAGCCGAAGACATATGTTTTGCTTTGCTTATGTTGCTGCTGAATAGTGATTCGTTGCAATAAATCGAGTCCACTGCAAAACAATTATTTTGTATTTTTCTGAGATGCATTTGGGCCCTTTATACTTGCCATAAATATATTTTTGAAAGTGAGCAGTTATTTAAATGAGAGGCAAATTTTGGTAATATCATTACATTGTTGAATCGATTCGATGAACTTCGGCACCGGTATACAGATGGGTTAAAGCAATTCGTGCCAAGTTTGGGCATATCCAAACAAAATTTTAGGGATTACGTCCTTATAAGATCGATCTCCAGATTAAACATATTAAGTCTACAAAGTGCGAGCATATAAAATATGGTCCATCCATATCGGTCCTACCTTTAGTATAACGCACCTCAAATTTTCGGTATTTTGAAACCACATTGTTGTTCTAATTTGTCTAAAATTAAGCAAGTGACATTTTCGAGCAAAAGAATATTCTAACACTTGGACGAATCGACCAATATTTTATAGAAGCTCTCATATAAGGGTACATTCCACAAATAGAGATTTTTGCACCTAATTTAGCGAAGTCTAGATAGAATGTAGAATAGATACACTCCGATTTTGGGGTCTGTTCTTATAATCAATGGTAAAGAAAACAAAAAAAAAAGTTCGAGATTTTTAAAAAATGGTATTTGATAATGCCGGATATAAAACATCGGATGGAATAAAGATATATTCATGTTTCTATTTGGGATTTATAGAGGAAGCGATAGAGAGTAAAAGTTGGTTACTCATATGTACAATAAAATTTGATGTTCTACTTGGGTTTTAACATAAAGAAGAATTATTTTGAGTGCCTAGTGTTAACTCTAGTTGAAAGACGGCAAGGATATATAGATCATTTCAAACTTTAATTCAAATAAATACCTTTTGGATATTTACCCATCGCCCATCTCTAGGGATTAGGGAGAACCTACTGTATTATTATCATTATCTCACTTAAGTTGAGACAAACTACATCAAATATGGTTTAAAAAACCAAAAATTTAATCAACTTTTTTTTGTGTTTTATAAGTTTTTTAATTTTTTAGAAAATTTAGAAAAACTTTGTTTTTTGCAAAATTGTCATTACTCGCAATTTGATCTTCGGATACAATTACGGCTGTTTTTAAATTTAGTTTGGGAGAATTTAACATTCCCTTATCTTACAAAGGTTTGCAAAGTATTCACAAAACTAAATAAAGCCTTAAAAAAGGTTTTTGTGACAATTTTATAAAGGAAATTGTCAAAAAAAACCTAATTCAAACCACATTTTTAGGATTTTTTGGAGGGCTTTGTTGTTTAATTTGCTCCAAATAGAATTTTTTCAACAAACATAAGATAGTCTGAAAATATCAGCTTTTGCTTATAAGCACTACACACATGATCTATATATATGTATGGGTCGACACTGTATGTTATTATCTTTTGTTGCATAGACAACACCCTTTTTTGCCAACTTTAAATATATTTGGGGCTAAATGTACAATTTTAAACAATTTTTGGTTTCATTGACTCAAATCTCATCGCTGCACAGCACACAAAAGAAAAAACGCGCCCATATCATACGAGTGAGAGCGAGGTGAGAGTAAGCCAACACTGAGCAGTAGCAGTAGTAGCAACAACGAAACACAAATTACGCGAGGAAGTAATAGCAAAAAATTTTTATTCCCTTTTTTGGGGTGTTGGACTCATATAACCGACACAACACTCACACTGGCGCATTCTCTGCCGCACTTTCGCACACACATTTGCATAAATGACCGGCAACAACAAGAGACATAAAAGAGATAAAACGCTGTAATTTAAAATATAGCCACACTACTTACTCTCATACCACCGTAAAGGGGAAATAGAACAACATATTTGCAAAAAGACCAAAGAAAAACAAAAAGAAAACAACCAAGAAAAACACTTTATTTGCTTTTACTTTGTGCGGTCACTTTTTCTTCTTGTACGTGCCGAGATTTTGTAACTTTATAGTGGAACTTTTTTGTTACTTATTAAAAATGCTTTAAAATTTTTATGAAATTATTCATCGGAGGGAAACCATAGAAACACACTTAACATTAATTAACAAAGCGAGCATTAACATGGAGTCGCAGCATTGTGTCATTTTCTTTATTGCCTGCTTGGGGCCAAACCCAGTGGCACGAAATTTATAATCTGTTGCACCACTCACTTGGGATCGTTTCAATTCTTTTCCAAAACGGGGGGGATTTATTACGAATACTCTATTTTCAGCCTGTTTTTCGGATGGCAGATGATGATGGAGAGCGAATGCGTATTTGGTTAAACTTTTTTTGTTTTGAATTGCAAGTATTTCGTTTTGTTATATCTTTGTTAAAATTGATGAGGTGACAATTTTTACCGTTATCAACTTAGTCGGACGGTAAGCTCTATATTTTACCAATAATTCGCTTAGTTTCTGTTATTTTATCTTTTATGAATTTCACTCACACATTCACGACACCACGACAACGATTCGAACGAATAATTTTTTCCCGTTTCACACTTTCGGACGATGTAGTGCCAGCCAATGTTAAATGAAAATGATAACGATGGGGGCCTGCTTCAACAAAAAACACACCGAACAGAGAGCATCGGAGATGGACAATTCAGTTGAGTGTGTGAAGGTACAAAAGCATGCACTTTACGACCCCCATCCTCGAGCACACGATGCCCAAACAATAAAAAATATAACCAATATACTTTAGTGGATTGCTTATCACCTATGAAAAGTTCTAATTTCCATTAAATGTATTACAAAAATGTTTATTTTGGAGCCTTTACTTCGAAGGAATTTTTGTTGATCTTTGGTTTTGGTACTAGTTCGGGTAAATGGGATGTGCCATCACTGCTTAGTGATTATATTATTGTTGGGTTTATCGTGTGATCTCCTTCTAACGAATTGAGCAACTAAGAAGAAGGAAGTAAACAAAGAAGAATTTTAACAACATAATAATCAGCTGTAAAACTCAGTACGCACCTCCTGCTAAATTACCAATCGGATGCAGCCAGGAAAGGCGTTACCACCTCATGGCAAACAAATATACTTGCAGAGGAAACTTTTTGTGTTTTATTTTTGCTCTTCACGGCTTGTCTATCCAGTACCAAAGAAAACCAGCATATGTCTCCACTGGAAAATAATTGTGTAAACTACAAGACGGATTTAAAACGGTAGTCTCACATGAACAGCTGTTCACAGCTGTACAGATTTATGTTTGCATTCTCTTTTCTGTTATCTTCTTTCTCGCATTTTCTCTGCTCATGTACGCACATGTATACCCAGGCGCACACAAATTTCTTTGTGTGTGTTGGCAAAACATCAATCAGCTTGATGACAACATGGCGGATTGCACCATATGATTTGTGGTTGTTGTACAAATGAGATCACCTTTAATTGTTTCAACATGTGTAAACTACAAGATGGCGACAAACATATATTCATTATTTTGCCTGATTTGTAGATTTTCGATTTATTTATCCATTCGGCCCATTTAAGAATTACAACAACAACAAAAATAATTACTTTATAGTTTAAACATACATATAAATCAAGATATTGTAAAGCTTCTGTCAACAAACTGACTCTTTTTATTATATTTTTCAAACAAACAACATTAAAGGAACAAGCTAGTCTACTTAGTTTCATCAAAAGTTTCTTATAAATACGAGTATAACAAGTTATCATATTACAATATATTCATTAACAGCTAGTGGCAGTTGCCCAACAACAAAATATTGAGTTCACAATCTATCAAAATAAGTGATTAGTGCAACTCCGATTTTGAGTATATTACTAGTTCGCGCCATTTTTCGTTGTTTGTGTGTGGTATGGTTCTTAACTAGAATGCACACACACAAACAAAACTCGTTGACAGATAGTGGACTTCGCGGGAAAAAATTGTACCCAGCTGCTTACGGTACACTATCTGGTAATTATGTCATGATAGAAATCATAGCTACTCATATTTAACCCCATTTAAACTGCTCTTAAATCCGGATTTAACGCTCTCGTTAACTGATTTTATGAAGGGAAAAACAGATGATCGAGCCATTTAATCCGGATTTAAAGAGCAGTATAAACGGAGTTTTACATTATTTATATTAAATTTTAAATATAAACATAAATTCGAAATAATAAAAAGGTTGTTTAAGTTAAGTTGGTTTTCTCATATTCTTCTTTGGAGAAAAATTCTATCCCCGTTTAGCTAAGCGGCAGACGATTTGGCGTTGAAGGCCAGAGGACTGCCGTCAATAAACTTGGTAAACCCGAAGCCTTTCAGGTCTTCGCAGTCCGAGTTAAGGGAGTGTTTCGTATAGGTACAATGAAATTTTCGGAAATAGTATCGAAACAGAAAATTTCGCATATTACATGTCAATGCGTTTCTTGTGGAAACGATATTTACGAAAGAGGTGCATACTGCCCATAACATCAATTGGTGATGTGACTATGATGGTAGACTGCCATTTAAACCTAACCTAACTAGCTTTCTCACAACTTCAACAATTTGTAGCCATAAAAATTCAGATTTTGCTCACATTTTTAGGTTATGTCATACAAAAATTACATTTACTAGTGTGATAGCAAAAGTGATGATTCGTAAGTAAATTGACAATTATGACACACATAATGAAATACCAATGACACATAAAAAGTTGCATGTCATACGACAAGAACATATAGTGTGATAACAACATTTACATATACATTTTTTTTGATTTTGCACATACAATTACGAAAAGACGAAGAAAATTGGGCGGATTACAAATTTAGGCCGGTTTTGATAGCGTTTTCAATATATTTAACACTGATTTGATATTTGTTGACATTTTTAATTATGAATAAACTTTGTATTGTGTTAAGTATGTTTTGTTTCGGTACTTTGTATGTGTACGAACTTTAAACACCGCAGTAGAACGGTATTCAAACTTTGCATTGATACATTTTAGAAGTCAGCCATTATGTGCCACGTAATTTGACATTAGTCTTCAACTGTAGATTTTCGCATTAAGACTGGTACTATGTTCGTTTTTCACTGTTGAAAATCCCTGTTTTTCGCGATAATTTTTTTGAAACACTTCAAAAAATGTCGCGAAAAGCGAATATTAGCCTTTAGATAACCGTATGCAAGAGCGAATAAGACTATTGCATGTTATCGTCAAACATAACAAGTTGAACATAATATACATACAAATTTGCCGCATAGTATGGGGAACAGCATATGATAAAATGCAACCATGAAACAAACCAATGAAAGAAACAAAAACCTCTTCAAACTGTAGTTTGTCTAGCCACCAAAAGATGGCTAACAAGGGAGTGTTAGCTAAAGCAATGCATAAGAACTTGGCATTTTTTTTCACATAAGTACTGTATGGACCCAATTCATCTTGTATATTCAAATCAATTTGTGTTTGTTTGCCAGTTTGTTTTGTGTTGCTTATAGCCTCAAAAACGGCTGTACCGATTTGTTGAAATTTTCACAGATGGTGCATAATGATACCATTGTGAAAATAGGGTACTAAATTTTTTGATGTCTTAAGGCGGGCGGAATCTCCCCCTTACCATAATTTTCAGAAACGCCAGATCTCGGAGATGGGTGGTGGTGTGCGCTCTCTTATAATAACCTAAAAACAATAGTTTGGTGTTCAAATTTCCGATGAGGTACCTAGGGGACACCGTAAAACCTACCAAATATATATAGACCAATCACGACAATATGGGACTCAAATGAAAGGCATTTAAGAGTAGAATACGAATCTGATATCCAATTGTCGGACCAAGTGTTTGGGGGACCACCCCAACCAACAAAACACACCTAAATCGGACATATTTACCCACCATGGCAATATGGGACTCAAATGAAAGGTATTAACGAGTAGAATACGAATTTGATATCCAAATGTGGGACCAAGTTTCTGGGGGTCCACCCCTTGCCCAAAACACCCCCCAAACATGACTTATTTACTGACCATGGCAATGTGGGGCTTTAATAAAAGCTACTCGAGTGTAGAATACGAATCTGATATCCAAAAATGGGACCAATTATTTGGGGGGTCATCCCTCCCCAAAGAGGACACATTGATGACCATAGCAATATTGGGCTCAAATTAAAGTTCTGTGGGGGTATAGCACGAATTTGATATTAATATTCAGGAAAGTGTGTATGGGGCAACCCCACCCCCATAACACCACCCATGTAGGAAGTATTGGCTGACCATTGTAATATAGGGCTCAAATAAGAGGTATTTTAAAGTAGAACATGAATATGATATTACTTTAAATGCCAAGTTAAAGTGGCCCATCCCCAAAACACCCCCAAACCAAATGAAAGGTGTTTGAGAGTAGACCACGAAACTGATGTCAACATTCGGGACCAACTGTATAGGGGACGTCCCACCACCATAATAACCCCCCCAATAGGACATATTTGCTCACCAACACAACTAAATCGGACGTCATGAGAATATCGGGCGGAAATAGTCTTTTTAGAAAGGCATGTTACGTGCGCTTTCATCGACCACGCCCTTAACTCGGACTGCGTCGACCCTAAAGGCTACGAGTTAACCAAGTTTGTTGACGGCAGTCCTCTGGCCTTCACTGCCAAATCGACTGCTTTTTCATTTCCCCTTACGCCGCCATGACCCGGCAACCAAACGATGCGGATTGTGCCATTGTCAGAGAAGACATTAATCTCCTTCTTACACTCGAAGACTGTTCGTGACCTTAGCGTCCTGGTTGTTATTGCCCTGATGGCCAGTTTACTGACCGTAAAGATTTTCGTACTCGACGTCCTCGCGTGAACACCACGCGTTCGTCACGCTTCCGTGATCGCCCGGATCTCTGCCTGTAGGATAGTATTACGGCCAGGCAATCGAAAACAGATCTCAGTTCCTGGGTTCTGTCATACACTTCTACAGCATAAACCCTGCAGGAGTCCGCATCCCCCTGTATCCAATACCTGTAAAGACTCCTATAAGCAATACGAGGGCATGTTTCCTCAGCCCTGGGACTAGTGAAAACCTGTTGCGTAAAACACTCGGGTACAAGGCGTTGGAAACCCTGCAACACACGCTTTATTCCACCCTGTCAAGAAGCTCACACACCAAATCACCAGCGATACACTCCTGGCAGGTTTTCATTTGCCTTGTTTCCCGTCACATCTTACTGGTAGTGTACCAGACCTGACAGCATTCTCCATGGTTCGAAGACACTTTTTGCAATCTAGACTTCGCATAGCTTGACGTCAAAATCTTCATCGCCGCCTTACTGTCTTCCTTTGTCGTGACAGTCCAATCAGACAGCTATTCCTGCATCAATATCATCTGCAATGTCTTCAGGATCTCGGAGCACTCTACCTAAAATACGCTACACGTGCGCAGAAGCCTATTCGACGTCCGATTTCTAAGGAACACAATGTAGACCTTTGCTTCGGTCCCCCATCCAATTTAGATCTATCCGCGTATACAGTTTGTCATGAGAATGGTGGGTATCCCCAGTCCAGATATCGCCTCCTGGGAAATAGAAGACCCGGTCATCAACAAGAAGTACCCCTTTGTTACGTAATCAGTCACACCGCATATAGCCTGTCGCCACTACATATTGCCAGCCTCCATCAGTACAGCATTAAAGCGGGCATGGCATTTGGCGCCTTCACTGGGGGAGGTAGAGATTCACATTACCGCTCTACCCAGTATCTTATTGGTCATCCTGAGGAGGGCACAATTGTTCAGAGTTTGATGTCATATCGAATATCCATAGGTGATGTCGCCGGCCAAAGCCTCCAACTCCTTCCTTTCGAGTTGCGTCAGAAATAGTGCGTATTCAGTTCCTATCGGACACTAACCTCGAATTTCTATATCTAGCTTAGTTTCGAGGCAACAATCACACCCAAGTACTTGGATTCCAGAGAGAGCGACCACTCTTCCCCATCTAGGACAGGTCCCCTGAAAAGGACGAAAAGCAAATTTGCCCATGAAAATTCCATTGAGGAACGGCGAAGATATTTTTCTCATTCAATGAGTGCTGTCCGATGCAATTTAAAGCTTAATGATAAAGGACCCATTTTTCATTACCGGGTGCGAACGGCTTACCCCAGGGCGACACCACTTAGCAGAGTAGTTTATATTGCTTATTACTAACGGTTAATACCTCACAAGTGTTGCCAGGAATAGGAGAGGAAACTACAGTGACAATTTTTTGTTATGTTTTCGTTGGGGATATGAGACCAGGCGTTGCGCTTCAGAAGCGGGCATACTAACCTCTGAGCTACGGAAGGATTTGCCCACCAACATTTCATTAAGGAACAGGGGGAAACTTCTCACATATTAATGAGTGCTGTCTCCTTTTTATAGCCTAGTCCGAACGGTGTCCCGCAGTGCAATGCCTCTTTGGGGAGAAGTTTTTACATGGCACAGTAGCTCACAAATGTCGCCAGCTTTAGAAGGGGTAACCACAGTTGGAAGAATGAAGTCGCACTCAGTAGCAACGCCAGATGAAGGAGAGGTATCGGGAGAGAGGTGAAATCCGACTGATGAACAACAAGGTAGCAGGAGCCGACGGGTTGCCCGCTGAACTTTTTAAGACCGGAGGCGACACGCTGATAAGGCTTAGCGCAAATGTTAGCATGTCCGACTATGACGCTGAACGCCTGGGTTCGAATCCTGGGATAACCATCAGAAAAAAATTTCAACAGTGGTTTTCCCCTCCTAATGCTGGAAACATTTGTGAGGTACTATGCCATGTAAAACAAGTAAAAAGGCGTTAAGGTCGGCCGGGCCAAACTTTGGATACCCACCACCTCGGGTATATATGTAAACCACCTTTTCCAAAATCCGGTGAAAAATGCATACGTGCAATATGTTCCGATTTGGATCAAATACTAATAAGTACAAGTCATTGTTCAATTGTGTATAACAAAATATCATATCAAAACTCACAGTCCCAAATTTCACCAAAATCGGATAATAAAGGTGGCTTTAATGGGCCTAAGACCCTAAATCGGCGGACCGGTCTGTATGGGGGCTATATCAAGATATTGTCCGATATAGCCCATCTTTGAATTTAACCTGCTTATGAACAAAAAAAGAATCTGTACAAAATTTTCAGCTCAATATCTCTATTTTTAAAGACTGTAGCGTGATTTCAACAGACAGACGGACATGACTAGATCGTCTTAGATTTTTACGCTGATCAAGAATATGTATACTTTGTAGGGTCGGAAATGGATATTTCGAAGTATTGCAAACGGAATGACAAAATTAATATACCCCCATCCTTCGGTGATGGGTATAAAAATTGCAAATGTCTCACATGGACAGTGCTGTCCGACTCAAGTTTAAGCTCAATGATAAGGGGACTCCTTTTTATAGCCAAGGCCGAGCGGTCTCCCGCAGTACGACGCCTATTTTGGGAGAAGTTTTTACATGGCATTGTACCTCACAAATGTCGCCAGCTTTAGGAGCGGGCAACCATAGTTGGAAAAATGAAGCCAAGAATGTGCCATACAGAGCTACCCTGCAATCAGTAGCAACACGCCAGATGAAGGATAGGTATCGGGAGAAAAGGAGATATGAGAAACCCGACTGAAGAACAACAAGGCAGCAGGAGCCGACGGGTTGTCCGCTGATCTTTTTAAGACCGGAGGCGACACGTTGATAAGGCGTATAGTCAGCAACTTTATCTACCCCGGCACCGCCATAACCGAAGCGAATGACGCCAGATTAGAAATAAAGCGGATACTTGTTAAAGCAGATGAGGCAGTGCTTGGCGTGTTTGAGAGAATGATTCTTTGTAAAAGAATCATTCGAATCCAGGCATTCAGCGTCATAGGTGGACATGCTAACCTCTGCACTACGGTGGCCTCGAATTTCCCGTTTTTCAACATCTTACCAATCCACTTCGAAGGCCACCGTAGCGCAGAGGTTAGCATGTCCGTCTATGACGCTGAATGCCTGGGTTCGAATCCTGGCGAGAACATCAGAAAAAAGGTTAAACTTTGGTTACTTACTCAGAAAAAAATAACGGTGGTTTTCCCCTCCTAATGCTAGCAACATTTGTGAGGTGCTATGCCATCGCCTATCAAAAGGAGGCACCTTTTCATCAGACTGCACTCATATGTGAGAAGTTTGGCCCTTTCCTTAGTGGAACATAAAAATTGAATTTACCAATACAATTCATCAGGATTTAGAAAATCCTCATGTCCACCCGAGAGTCGTGCCAAGGGATTTCTCCTGGTTTTAAAGTGAAAAAGTCTGTCAAGACACTGCATGAACCTTTTGGAGGTATGTGTCTTTGATCGGCTAATCTCTTTCAAAGATCCCTAGATTTTTTAATGTATTTCCCATGTGTTTCTCTTGACCTCCATTTAAGAGATGAGGCATGCATTCGGGACAAACATTTTCGCACCCACCAACAAGACTCTTTGCAGAGCAGATGCCAAAGGCATTCGCGAATTATTCTTAACTATAAAAGCTAGCTGAAGTGCAGCAACTTACATCAGTTACAACTGCAACTAGACCAGGTCACAAACAAGAGAAAAGTGCTAATTTCACAATAAAAAAAACTTAAACTGAAAATTAAAAAAAAAAAACTTCTGTAATCATGAAGATGGTAAGAACTAATTTTGAGTTGCTGAGTTACTGGGTCAATAAAGTTCGAAATTTCTTTTCAGTTTACGACTGTTGCGACTTTCATTTTCTTAGCTTTAATGCATCAAACTATGGCGGGACCAGTAGAAGTGGTGAATATTTGCCAAGTAATTTGTGATTTTTCAAATTTCACTCATCGCTTTTTAATTGCAGGAAAAATCCAAATCTACCTCAGAGAACCCTGATGATATGAATACTTCTGAAACTTTTGGTTATGGTTATTACCAGCCCGGCTTTTATGCCGCTGCCCCTGCTGTCCCTTTAGCTGCTGTTGAACCTTATCATGCTGCAACTTATTCAGCAGTCGATTCATATCCTGTCGTTAGTGCTCCTTTGCCTACTAAAACTACGGTGCGCACCTTTGCTGGTAATGGCCGCTCAGCTTATGGCTATGGCAGTGATAGCGGTTATAAATATGGAAGTGGTTTTGACCGTCGTTGGGGCTATGGTTCTGGCGCTGCAGCACGTGGCACCCTTACTAATGAAGTGTACCGTCGTCACCCCGTCTATGTTGCTTGGGGTTAATTTAATTTTCATTGACTTGAATCACTGTGAAAAATTACCAATTGATACAGATACGAAAATAGTGTGGCTCTTACCTTAATAAATTCAACTTATCAGCAATTCTTTTAGCAAAAGTATATCCCATTTAATGACCACCATAAGACGTTACAAAAGACGTCTTTTTATGAGAGATTTTGAGAAAATGTTAATGAAGTGGTTTGGAAAAAAAAACATTTGCTAAATTCGTCCGGGTCTTCGAAGAGCCGGTTTGGTAAGAAGTTGAAAGCCACTTCGGTTAAAGTCGTGGGTTCAATTACCATTAGACGGTTTGATTAATCGCTACTGTGGTATTGTTATAAACTGTAAATTGGCTTGTAGTTATTGGTTGAATGTTTTGAGCCCAAAAAAGGTGAACTTATTATGTGATTTCGCTAAAAAATTTAGAAAATGAGTAGTATAAGATCCCTTGTATATCCAAAATAGTCCAGATCGATCCATATTTGGATATAACATCATAAAGGCAGAATCGCCGATTGTACCATATCTTTCTTATATATAAAACTGGACAGGGCGCGCTGCGCCTTCTTTGACTCTCTAATATCTATTTAGGGTGGGGACACTTCGCCCTGAATGTGGATATCGTGCTACTGTAGCCTATGTCCGCCATGTCGCAGAACGCCTGCGTTCGAATCCTGGCGGAACTTCGGACAAAATTTAAAGCAGTGGTTATCTCCTTTTAATGCTGGCGACATTTGCGAGCTACCAAGCATGACATGTAAAAAATTCTCCCCAAAGAGGTGTCGCATTGCGGCACACCGTACGAGCTCGGCTATAAAAAAGGTCTCTTACAGCTGATAAACTCAACTTGCTCGAAAAGTACTCATTGATGTATGAAAAGTTTGCCCCTGCTCGGTTCCTGGGAAAATGTTTACTCTACTCCCAAATGCCTTTCTTTTGAGCCCCATATTACTGTATTGGTAAATAATTCTGGTTTAGGGGGTATTTCGGGGGT
The DNA here is from genome assembly GCF_963082655.1 of Stomoxys calcitrans. Lineage (NCBI taxonomy): Eukaryota > Metazoa > Arthropoda > Insecta > Diptera > Muscidae > Stomoxys > Stomoxys calcitrans. The sequence goes on from NC_081556.1 coordinate 81,579,619, forward strand.
GGTCACTTGGTCATCAAAGTAAATATAAGATTCGTGCTCTACTTTCAGAAAAATTTCGTAAGAGTCCCAGAATGGCACGGTCGGTAAATAAGTTGTGTTTGAATATGGAGTGGACCCCAGGGTCTTTGTCCCGAAAATGAATATAAATTTCCCGAAAATCAATTAATATCCACCCCAAATAGCTTTTATATAATAGAGGGTATTTTGGGGTGGGGCGGCTCCCCAAACACATGGCTCTATATTGGCGTGTTTGTCTATATATCCATTTGACGGGTTTTGGGCTGTCCCCGCGGCACCCTTCCCCAATAATAGAAACCATGTTTTTTTTGGTGATTGTTAGAGTGCAAACAATTTCGAACTAATCGCATTACCAATCTCCGAGATCTGGTATTTTTGAAATTAGGGTAATAAGAAGTGCATTTTAGTGGAAACATTTCGACTCAAATATGCTCCCCAAAACTCCTCTAAACAGATATATTCGAAGTCCATGTCAATATGGGACTCAAATGAAAAGTAATAGGAGTTAGATTACAAATATGGCATAAAACATTAGGTCCAAGTAATGAGAGGTCGCCTAACACCAAATGGGCATATTAGCCGACCATGGCTATATGGGACTCAAGGTATTAGGAAGTAGATTACGAATATAACATTAAAATTTGCGTTCAAGTCTAGGTAGCGCTTTTTCTTCCAGGAATAAGTCAAATTGGTTGATTGACCCATTATGGCAATATGGGACTCAAATGAAAGGTATTTGAGAGTAGAACACGAATTTGATATCCAATTTTGGAGCCAAGTGTTTGGGAGTACGCCCTAAAGGACCCCATGAACTTCAAGCAGAATTTATTTACCGATCATGCCATTATGGGGCTCATACAAAATGTATTTGAAAGTAGAGCTCGAAGCGCATATTTCCATTTAGGGCCAAATGTCTCTCTAAAACTCAAAATAAAGGTATTTGGGAGTGGAGTAAAAATTAACCCAGGAACCGAGAAGGGGCACACTTCTCACACATCCTCGAAAGCTTTCCGATTCAAGTTTAAACTCATTGATAAGGGATTTTTTTATAGCCGAATCCGAATGGCGTGACGCAGTGCGACACCTCTTTGGGGAGAATTTTTTACATGACCATGCATGGCAAATGTCGCCAGCATTAAGAGGGAATCACCCCAGCGTTCGGAACGGAGGGGTTCAACGTTATAGGCCGACATAGGCTATAGTGGCACGAATTCGAGGTTAACATGTTCGAATCTTGACGAGAACATCAGACAGATTTTTAACGGTGGTTACCCTCCTAATGCTGGTGTCATTTGTGAGTTACTGTACCATTCGTTCGGAATCGGCTATAAAAGGAGTCCCCTTATCATTGAACTTAAACTTGAATCGGACAGCACTCATTGATATATAAAAAGTTTGCACCTGTTCCTCAATGGAATGTTCATGGGGAAATTTGAATTTGCCAGTTGTTTGACTGAAAACGACTGGCAGGAAGGTCTATAGAAGCGGAGGGGTTTGGGAAACAGGAGACAACTCAGCAGTTGTTGCTGAACACTTGCCTGAGGAGCTATCGACCACATCGCTAAAGCCTGGCGAATTGCAGAAGACAGAAAATCTCCCTGCCACAATCTAGACAGAAGGGGATGGCATCGAAACGGGTCCCGGCAAGTCCTGTGTGGGTGGATCATCCAGTTGGACTGGGGTCAAGGTGTGCGCCAGCGAGGAAACACGGAACTCAAAAAATACTTCGACAGCAGCAGCTAGTGAAGCATCTAAGGAGGAATCATCGACAACCCAAGTGTCTTGTGTCCTGAGGAAGAGTGGTTCCACAGCTCTCTCACCTCGAACGAATCTTGTTAAGATGAACTCCTGGTGGAATCAGAAGACGAGGCTAACACAACAGTGGTGGTAGTTATGAAACCTGACTATGGTCCGATTTCTACAGATAAATCTCCACCATTGTAAGGCCGTTTCGTTGGCACTGGCAGGGGGATTTGACGTGGTTCTTATCCAGAAACCATGGGTGTGTGGAGGAATGGTTCGTGGACTAAGAATTCCGGTATTTAAATTACTCAAGGGCAACGGGAATGGGAGACACAGAGCCTGTATTCTTGCAAAGAGTGGTCTAAATGTTTTTCTTCTTCTGTCGCTAAGCACTGACGATTTAGTAGTAGCCAGCCTTGAATTAAACAAGTCTCATTACTGGCTGGTTTCCCCATATATGGCACACGTTTCAGAGATGCCGCCTTCAAACCTTAAGTTGCTGGTTCTGTTTTAGACTGCCTGACCATAATACGATCCTGCAGGCGGAGATCAGGGCGATCGCGGAATGCGTGAAGTTATATGGTGCCAACCCGAGGACAACGAGTGTGAACATCTTTACGGACAGTAATATTGCCATAAGGGCTATAACAACCAGGGAGGTAAGGTCATGAACAGGCTTACCGTGTAAGAAGGAGAATAACGCCTTCTCTGAGGATGGCAAAATCCGCATCGTTTGGGTACCAAATTTCGGATGGGGTACCTAGGGGGGCGCCCCTCCCCCAAATCCTACCAAATATATATATATATACACCAATCACGAGATTAGAAAACGTATCTGATATCCAATTGTCGGACCGAGTGTTTGGGGGACCACACCAACCCCCCAAAACACCCCTAAATAGGACATATTTACCGAGCATGGCATGTGGGACTCAAATGAAAGGTATTTGCGAGTAAAATACGAATCTGATATCCAAATGTAGGACAAAGTTTCTGGGGGTCCACACCTTCCCCAAAACACCCCCCACACAGGACTTATCTACTGGCCATGGCAATATGGGGCTTTAATAAAAGTATTTGAGTGTAGAATGCGAATCTGATATCCACATGTGGGACCAAGTGTTTGGGGGCCGCCCATTACCGAGAACATCCCCAAAAGAGGACGAATTTACGACCATAGCAATATGGGGCTCAAATGAAAGGTCTTTGGAAGTAAAACACGAATCAGATATCAATATTCGGGATAATGTCTATGGGGACATACCACTCCCATATCACCGCCCAAATAGGAAGTTTTTGTTGACCATTGCAATATGAGGCTCGAATAAAAGGTATTTTAGAGTAGAAAACGAATCATATATTTTCAAAGCCAAGTCACTGAGTGGCCGCCCCATCCCCTAAAACACCTCCCAAACCATGAATCTGATATCAACATTCGGAAACAACTGTCTAGAGGACGTCCCACCACCATAACAACCCCCAAAAAGAACGTATTTGCTCACAAAGATAATTTGGGTCTTCAAGACAGTGGGGCTCGATATTCATAGGGCCCATACCCCAAACCCGACATATTTTCTGGGTTTAAATGAACGGCATTTGAGATAAGAAAATGAATTCGATATCCAATTTTGAGGCCAATGGCAATATGGAGTACAAATAAATGATATTTGAGAATAGAGCACGAAGGTGATATATTTTCAGGGCTAAGTGTTTGGGAGACCATCCCACTTCCCAAAACATCCCTAAATCGGGCATATTTACCGACCTTGTCAATAAGGGGCTAAAATGAAAGGTATTGGGGGGTAGAGCAAAATTGATACTCACTTTCCGGACCTATTTTCTGGGGGTCTACCGCTTTCCCAAATAGCCCACAAACAGCAATTTTTTACTGACCGTCGGTTAAAATAAATGTATTTGGGATAGAATACGAATTTTATAGCCAAATGTAGGACCATGTATTTAGGACCCGTTCCCCAAAACACCTCCTAAAGGGTAAACATTTTTCGACCAGATTAGAAAACGAATTTGAATTTTGAAATTCTGATTGAAAACAAAAGTTGAGTAAGACATCTCGAAACTAAGGGTCAGAAATTAGTGAAGCACCGCAGCGGATTGAAAATCTATTTTGAGTACGGCTAAAAGTACGTTTACAATGAACATTAAAACCTGTTTCATTTGATCAATCATCTATTTCCCCTCTAACAGCCAACTTAGTAAAATTTTTTTCACCACGCAAAAGCGTTACAGTTACTTCTGACGCACCGCAGCGTATCCATTCAACGTGCCATGTGCCCTTTGACATGCTATCATCATCTTTTCAATCCATACACATGGCTCTTTAGCAACTCCAAAGGTCAGTCTTCACTTTCACATCGCTTGTAAACATTAAAAAAAGGGAATGATGAAGTACAAACTTTGATTTTAATTATGCTACTCCAACCGTTGCTGCATGGCTGGTTTTTTGACTTTGAAACAATGACGACAACAAAGGTTTCTTTTTCTCGATTTGTCTTTATGGGTACTACAAGTTGAAGCAACAGAATAAATTTGGTGTTTTTTATGTTTTATTTTCTGGAAGCCATAAAAAGTCACAGATTTTGTGGAATAACAACGCCGACAGAAAGAGCGAAAAATACAGTTTTAACCATTTAATTTTTGTGTGTGCTTTGGCCTATCATCCTTTTAATTAAGACTAGCATATTGTCCAAGCTGCATCAACAGTACAAGTATATCAATTAAGTTGTTGTTGTTTTTATACCCACCACCATAGGATGGGGGTATACTAACCTAGTCACTCCGTTTGTAACATCTCGAAATATGCGTCTAAGACCCCATAAAGTATATATATATTCCTGACCGTCATGACAATTTAAGTCGATCTAGCCATGTCCGTCCGTCCACCCGCTTGTCGAAAGTACGCTTACTTTCGAGGGATTAAAAGAGTGAAATTTTGCACAAATTCTTCTTCTTAGTGCAGGGCAATTGGGATTGTAAATCGGCCAAATCGGTCCATGTTTTGATATAGCTGCTATATAAACCGATCTTGGGTCTTGACTTCTTGAGGGCGCAATTCTTATCCGATTTGGCTGAAATATTGCACGTGGTGTTTTAGTATCACATCCGACAACTGTGCCAGGTATGGTCTAAATCGGTACATAACCTGATATAGCTGCCATATAAATCGACCATGGATCTTGAGTTCTAGAGCTTCTAGAGGGCGCAATTCTTATCCGATACGGCTGAAATTTAGCATGAAGTGTTCTCTCAACAACCTAATCAATCCATAACCTGATATAGCCGCCATATAAACCGAACTCCCGAATAGATTTCTTAAGCCTCTAGAGGGTGCAATTCCTATTCGATTTGGCCGTAATTTCGCATAAAGTGTTTTATTTTGACTTCCAACAACTGTGTTAAGTATGGTCTAAATCAGTCTATATCCTGATATAGCCGCCATATAAACCGATCTTCCGATTGAGTTTATATCACATAGTACGCTCGATAGTTGGCCTTCTAGAGGTCGAAATTCCTATCTAACATGGTTGAAATTTTGCATATGTCGTTTTGGTATGACTTCCAACAGCAGTTCTAAGTAGTTTACTTTAATTGGCTGTGACAGAACATTTGTTCCACTAGCCGAACGTAGAATAGCGTTCTAAGCGCCTCGATCTTCTGCGCTCATTCTAAAGTCTCTGACACCAATTTTCGAGGGTCTCCCACCACTTGATCTTTCCATCGGGCTTTTGGTCTTCCCGGTTTGCGTGTACCACCGTGTTTGCCTTCAAAAGATTTCTTTGCTGGAGCTTCTTCATCCATTCTGACAACATGACCTAGCCAACGCAGCCGTTGTATTTTGATGCGTGTAACTATGCTATCGTTGTCATACAGCTCATACAGCTCGTGGTTCATACGTCGCCTATATTCTCCATTAACGCAAACTGGTCCATATATTATACGAAGAATCTTTCTCTCAAATACTCCAAGCACTGCCTCATCTGCTTTTACAAGTACTCATGCTTCAGAACCCCATAACAACACGGGTAGTATCAGTGTATTGTATAGTGTAATATTTGTCTGTCGAGAGGTGGCTTTGTATCTAAACTGCTTACTTAGTCCAAAGTGGCATCTGTTTGCCGGTATTAATCTTCGCTTTATCTCAAAACTTGTGTTATTCGTTTCGGTTACTGCGGTGCCGAGGTAGACAATGTTACTGACTATCTCAAAGTTGTGGTTCCCAACTTTTCCATTTTCTTTATTTGCTCGGTTGTACAAGGTGTTTTGGGAGTTGAAACCATCCATTTCGTCTTATCTCCATTTGCTGCCAGACCTATTTTCACTGACTCTCTTTTGATTCTTTCAAAGGCAGCAGTTACTACTTCCGGTGACCGACCTATGATATCGATGTCGTCGCCATAGGCGAGTAGCATGTGTTCCCTTGTGATTAGTGTGTCATATCTATTCACATCTGCATCTCGTATAATCTTCTCCAGCAGGATATTAAAGATATCACACGATATGCTGTCTCCTTGTCTGAACCCTCGTTTGGTATAAAATGGTTCGGAGAGATTCTTTCCTATTCTTACTGAGGAACGCGTATCAGCAAGTGTCATCCTGCAGACTCTTACTAATTTTGCAGGGATACCAAACTGGCTTGAAATACCTTTGAACGTAAAGGGGTATCGAAAGCGGCTTTGTAGTCAAAAAAGAGATGGTAGGTATTGATTTGTCCTTCTCAGATCTTTCCAGGATTTGGCGCAGTGTGAATATCTGGTTCAGGGTGGTTTAATCAGGTCTAAAACCACATTGATAGGGCCCAAATATCTCATTGACTTTAGGTTTTAATCCTTCACATAGTACGCTCGATAGTGTCTTGTATGCGATGGGGAGGATACTTATTCCTCTGTAGGTGGCATATTCCATCTTGCCTCCTTTCTTGTGTTTGGGGCATAGTAGGCTCCAATCATAGAGTATGCGTTCATCTAGCCAGTTTGCGCAGATAAGCTGATGCATACGCCTTATCAGCGTGTCGCCTCCGGTCTTAAATAGTTCAGCGGGTAACCCGTCGGCTCCTGCTGCCTTGGTGTTCTTTAGTTGGGCCACTGCAACCTGGACCTCATTCTGACTACGAGGTAATAATAAAATCTGATATAGTTTCCATATAAATCGATCTCCCAGTTTGACTTTTTGAGTCTGTGGAGAGCGCAATTATTACTCGGTTTGCCTGAAATGTTGGATGTGGTGTTTTTCTACTTGAAATAGTCATTCAAAGAACTTAATAAATGCGTTCCAAGGTGGAGGGTATATAAGATTCGGCCCGGCCGAACTAAGCACACTTTTACTTGGTTTTTTTTTTTTAATTTGTGATGTATGTACTTTAGCCATACTTAAAAAGACGTTAATAATTGTGATTTTGACAATGTGTCGCATAATGATATGAAAGAGGCTAATGCGAGTTTGTTTTTATTGGATATGGCAATAATCCTAAAATGTATTATATTCTGAAATAAAAATGTTTGCAGATATGAACAATGCTCTAAGGGTACAAATTTTAAACTTCCGAATTTGAAAATAAAATAATAAAAAGTTTTTTTTTATAATAACCAATAAGAAAAGGCAAAAATTTGGTGGAACCTTCTATATACTACCCTATACAACTGAGTCTACTTTTAATGCATAGAATATAAGTCTAAATCTAGTCAGATTGTCATTTTGAATACCCATTGAAATATCGAATAAAACCTTGCAAGATATTCTTACGATATGACCTAAATTGGGGCTACTGCTGTCTTATCGGCTAAAAGAACGTCTAAAAGGAACGTAAAATGGAACATCTGATGTACAAGTTTGTAATTATCGGGAGCTATATCTAACTTTGGGCCGATTTTAATGAAATTTTGTACATGTATTGATACATCAAATAAAACACCTCATGCCAAATTGTTGTACTATCGGACGAAAATGTTTGATCCTACAGCCTTAAGAGGCCATATCAGATGAAACATGTGTATGGGAGCTTTTTCTAAATCTGGACAGATTTCGATGAAATCTTGGTCTTCCTTCATCTAATTGTGTACACAAACCTCCCCGGTGTGTATCCTGGGTAGCTACCTTTAACATCCATTGTGCCACGAGTTCACCCGTAGAATGTTAAATAGATGTTTTGGGGCGTCGGGTTAGTAGCACATCCCCTTGAAAACTCGAAGAGATTAATTGGGAAAAACGAAGAAAATTATAAACGGATCCCCCTATGCTGACGACCCTCGCAATTGTTTTAAGGACCTTAATTTTCATATCTGCACCTGAAATATCCACCCTCTTTATAGAGAGGGCGCAGTACAGTGAAATACAGGGCAGACATTAGCGCCATACAGGAAGTGCGATGGCTCGAAGAGGGTACACAACAACACCGAGAGGTGACGCCCTGTATTCTGGCTGCCATCAAACGAGGCATGAATTTAGCTGCGGATTTGTGGTAAGTCGGAGACTGAAACACCTTGTCTCCGCATAAAGGCCAAATTCTTTAACATTAGGCTTTTTGCGACCATGCCTCGACGGAAACAAGGACGAACAGACCAAAGATAATTCCTACGAGCGCCTAGAAAAGAATATGACAGCTGCCTGCCCATGATATTAAAATCGTTCTGGGCGATTTTACTGCAAAACCAGTAAGGAAAGGCAAAAGTCGGGCGGTGCCGACTGTATAATACCCTACACCACCTAGTGCATGTAGTACTTTTTATATGTAGAACTAATCTCGAACTCTAGTCAGACTTTAATTTGGATACCAATTGAAATAGCAATTTAGAACCTTGTAAGATTTTCCTACCATAGGACAAAAGATTTGGATTTCCACATCTTTAAAAGGCCATATCGGATAAAAGATTATATGGGAGTTAATATATCGAAACCTGTGCCAATTTTAATGACACATACTGGGGCGTCAAATAGAGATTGATGCCCCAGTATGTGTCATTGAGATGTGACCAAAATTGTGGTTTGTACTGCCATAAAAGTCCATATCGGATGAAATATACTCATTGGAGCTATATCTAAATTAGGAGTGATTTTAATGAAATGTTGCGCACGTATTGGAACGTCAATTTAAACGTCTCATGTAAAATCGGGCAAAAATTTTGGATTCTACAGCCTTAAAAGGCCATATCGGATGAACGATATGGTAGCTATATCTAAATCTAAACCGATTTTTATGAAATTTTGCACACATATGAAGACGTCAAAAAGCACCTTATGCTAAATGTTGTAAAGATCGGACCAAAATTGTGGCTTCTGCAGCTTTAAAAAGTCAAATCGGATGAAAGATATATATGGGAGATACATCTAAATCTTAACCGATTTTTATAAAATTTTGCACCAAATTTGGTAAAAGACCGGACCTAACTTGTGGCTTCTACAGCTTAAATAATTCAAATCGGATGAAAGATATATATGGGAGCTATATCTAAATCTGAACCGATTTTTAGGAAATTTTCCAGATATATTAAGATCAGTAACAAAACAGTCCGTGCCAAATTTTTGCAGATCAGTTGAAAATTGTAGCTACTACGGCCATTCAAGTTCAAATTGGGCGATACATATATATGGGAGTTATATCTAAATCTGGATCGATTTTTATAAAATTTTGCACATATATGAAGATGTCAAATAAAACACACCATGCCAAATTTTGTAAAGATCGGACTAAAACTGTGGCTTCTACAGCCATAAAAGTCCATGTCGGATGAAAGATATATATGGGAGCTATATCTAAATCTGAACCGATTTTTTGCATTTTGCACACATATGTAGACCTTAAATAAAATACCTAATGCCAAATTTAGCTAAGATCGGACGAAAATTGTGGCTTCTACAGCCTTAAAAACCCATATCGGATGAAAGATATATATGGGAGCTATATATAAATCTGAACTGATTTTTTTCAAAATCAATAGCGTTTGTTCTTGGGCCAAAAAGTGACATGTGCAAAATTTCGTGACAGTCGGACAACAAATTCGACCTGCACTTTGATTACAAGAATACATGGACTTACAGACGGACATGGCTAAATCGAATCAGAAAGTGATTCTGAGTCGATCGGTATACTTATCAATGGGTCTAGCTTTTCTCCTTCTAAGCATTGCAAACAAATGCACAAATCTATAATACCCTGTACCACAGTGGTGGTGCAGGGTATAAAGATGACAGATTGATTGGCCAATAATCCTTAGCAGTACAGTGGTTTATTTTTCCCGCCGTGGGGATAAACAGCACCCTAACCATCCTACGTGCCCACGGTAGGAGAATGCCAGGTTCATCCTGAAAATCTTTTCCAATAAAAAAATAATGAAGCCGGCTGGTTTGGCCAATTTGAACGGCCGGAAGTTGCAAACCGCCCACGCTATCTTCTCCTCGCCAATGATGTCACCGATAAGATGTTCCATTCAGCCCCTGTGGGTATTACGATGTCTTGATCGTCATCCTCTTCCTGGCTAACTGGCCATCGGTAGTTCCACCGTCTCCTGGTTGTTCTCCATTTAGGAGTTCCGTCTTCTCTCCTCAGAGACCATGGTGGTCTAGGATCCTTGGGGAGCACTTTACGCAATCTAGATGCTTCACTAGTCCCCTCTAAATTTTGCAGAATTTCGCCCAAGAACACCTTGCTTTCCTTATCTCTATCTTGAACATGCGCCCAGGGCATCATAATATTCGTCCCAGCCCTTTGCCGTGTTCTCCCTTTTCGCCGTGTGAAAGAGCCTCCTGTTTTCTTTCCAGAGTACCTTTAATTCAGGTCTCCCCCATGATTGGTTCGTTTTTGGCGGAGATTCTAGTCCTGGACAAGCTTACCCAAAATTCTCATTCAGGCTCTCCGTAACAAGTTTCACTGCGGACACCAGTTCGCTTGAGTCCGATATAGGTCGTTCAGGGAATCGAAGCCTTCTCATATGTTTCTAAAACTATCCCAGTTGGCCTTTCTCGGACCCCAATACGGCTTCCTTCCTTCTATCTAAGTTATTAAAAAAATGTTTTATCGCCATGCGTTTCTATATAGCGTCCAAGTAAGAGTTGTAGGTTTTTATATCCACCACCGAAGGATGGGGGTATATTCATTTTGTCATTCCGTTTGCAACACATCGAAATATCCATTTCCGATCCTATAAAGTATATATATATTCTTGATCAGCGTTAAAATCTAAGACGATTTAGCCATATTCGTTCATCTGTCTGTTGAAATCACGCTACATTCTTTAAAAATAGAGATATTGAGCTGCAACTTTGCACAGAATCTTTTCTTATCCATATATCGGACTTTATCTTAATATAGCCCCCATATAGACCCATCCGCCGATTTAGGATCTTAGGCCCAAAAAAGCAACATTTATTATCCGATTTTGGTGAAATTTGGGACAGCGAGTTGTGTTAGGCCAGTTGACATCCTTTTTTATTTTGGCCCAGATTGGTTCAGATTTGGATATAGCTTCCATATAGAGTGATCTTTCGATTTAAGGTCTTCGGCCTATAAAAGGCGCATTTATTGCCCGATGTTGCCAAAATTTGGGACAATGAGTTGTGTTACGCCCTTCGATATCCTTCTTAAATTTGGGTTTTGGGCCCATAAAAGGCGCATTTATTGTCCGATGTCGCCAACATTCGGGACAGTGAGTAAAGTTAAGCCCCTCGATATCTTTCTGCAATTTGGTACAGATTGGTCCAGATTTGGATATAGCTGTCATTTAGACTTATCTCTCGATATAATGTTTTTGGCCCATAAAGGGCACATTTATAGTCCGATTTTGCCGAAATTTTAGGACAGTGAGTTGTGTTAGGCCCTTCGACAGCCCTCTTCAATTTGGCCAAGATTGGTTTAGATTTGGATATAGCTGCCATATAGACCGATTTCTCGATTTAAAATTTTGGCCCCTTAAAAAGCACATTTATAATCCGATTTCGCTGAACTTTGACACAGTGACTTATGTAAGGCTTCTCGACATCCGTGTCGTATATGCTTCAGATCGGTCCATATTTGGATATGGCTACCAAAAAGCCCAATATTACGTTCTACAAATTTGAACAATGACTTGTACATATTAGACCACTCAATATCCGTGTCGAATTTGGTCCAAATCGGACCATATTTTGATAAAGCTGATATGAGGGATAAGTTATGCATTTTTCATGGAGTTAGGCCGAAAGGTGATTTACATATATAACGAAGATGGTGGTTATCCAAAGTTCGGCCCGGCCGAACTTAACGCCTTTTTACTCGTTTTTGAAGATCTTAGCAGCATTTTTCAACAGATTTAAGCGAAATTTTACATTTTGAGTTCTTAGTAGAAGAAAGGAGGCCACCGTAGGGAAGAGGTTATCATGCCCGCCTATGACGCTGAACGCCTGGGTTCAAGACCGGGCGAGACCATCAGAAGTTGAGATTTTTTTTTTACAAATGACTTGGAACCAATGGAAGAGGTCGACCAATACAATGGGGGGTGTGTATAGCGATAATGCTGGTGCAAATAAAGGAAAATAGCTTTAAATGCCAGATACAAAAACATTTTACAAATTAAAATGCAATTGCCAGTTCATTAACTACCGAATCGACATTGATTTGCAGGCTTAAAAGATAGAATGATGCGCTGGTATCGCCATTTTACTCCCACGTAATAACTTGTCTATTATAATTAATATTGGATTAAAATGGAATGACATGCATTTATTTCAATCAATCACCCACAGATTTAACTCTGACTGATATGTGCAATCATAAGCTTCCATTGTAGCATGTTATATGGATTTGGATTATATTGTAACTGTAGAAAAATTTCGTAGTTATGATCTTCATGGTAAGATATTCCGAGGTTGAGTGAAGCTACTAGTTCAGTAAACTGTTAAAATTGTTGTTCTAACTTCACTGTTTTCAATTTCAGCGAAATCGAATAATAAACGCCGATTTTTTACAATTAGGACCCTATCGCAGATCAGTCTAAAATGAATCGCACATCAGTCTAACATGAATCCCATTGTATAACATATATTACGATATCTCTATTCGTTTTTTTCTCTTCGTCTTCTTTCTTTAATTGGTTATGACAGAATATTTTGTTCCACTAGCCGAACGTAGAATAGCGTTCCAAGCGCCTCTATCTTCTGCTCTCACTCTAAAATCTCCGACACGTTTCGTGGTGTCTCCCACCACTTGATCTTTCCATTGGGCTTTTGGTCTTCCCGGTTTGCGTGTACCACCGTGTTTGTCTTCAAAAGACTTCTTTGCTGGGGCTTCATCATCCATACTGACAACATGATCTAGCCAACGCAGCCGTTGTATTTTGATACGTGTAACTATGCTATCGTCGTTATACAGCTCATGGTTCACACGTCGCCTATATTCTCCATTAACGCAAACTGGACCATATATTTTACGAATAATCTTTCTCTCAAATACTCCAAGCGCTGCCTCATCTGCGTTCACAAGTACCCATGCTTCAGAACCATAAAACAGCACGGGTAGTATCAGTGTCTTGTATAGTGTAATCTTTGTCTGTTGAAAGGTGGCTTTGTATCTAAACTGCTTACTTAGTCCGAAGTGGCATCTGTTTAGCAGTATTATTCTTCGCTTAATCTCAAAACTGATGTCATTCGTTTCAGTTACGGCGGTGCCGAGGTAGATAAAGTTACTGACTGTCTCAAAGTTGTGGTTCCCAAATTTCTCCATTTTCTTTATCTGCACGGTTGTGAAAGGCTTTTTGGGAGTTGAAACCATCCATTTCGTCTTATCTCCATTTACTGCCAGACCCATTTTCACTGACTCTCTTTCGATTCTTTCAAAGGCTGAAGTTACTACTTCCGGTGACCGACCTGCATGTGTTCTCTTGTGATTAGTTTGCCATATCTATTCACATCTGCATCTCGTATAATCTTCTTCAGCAGGATATTAAAGAGATCACACAATAGGCTGTCTCCTTGTCTGATACCTCGTTTAGTATTAAATGGTTCGGAGAGATTCTTTTCTATTTTTACTGAAGAAAGCGTATCATCAAATGTTATCCTGCAGAGTCTTATTAATTTTGCAGGGATACCAAACTCAGACATGGCTTGAAATACCTTTGAACGTAAAGGGGTATCGAAGGCGGCTTTGCAGTCAACAAAGAGATGGTAGGTGTTGATTTGTCCTTCTCGGGTCTTTTCCAGGATTTGGCGCAGTGTGCATATCTGGTCCAGGGTGGATTTACCAGGTCTAAAGCCACCGTGGAGGCCACCGTAGCGCAGAGGTTAGCATGTCCACCTATGGCGCTGAACGCCAGGTTTCGAATCTTGACGAGACCATCAGAAAAAATTTTCAGCGGTGGTTATCCCCTTCTTATGCTGGCAACATTTGTGAGGTACTATGCCATACGAAACTTCTCTCTAAAGAGGTGTCGCACTATGGCACACCGTTCGGACTCGGCTATAAAAAGGAGGCCCCTTATAATTGAGATTACAACTTGAATCTGACTGCACTCATTGATATGTGAGAAGTTTGCCTCTGTTCCTTAGTGGAATTTTCATGGGCAATTTGCAAAGCCGCAATAAAAGGGCCCAATTATCTCATTGACTTTGCTCGAGAGTATTTTGCATGCGATGGGGAGGAGACTTACTCCTCTGCAGTTGGCACATACCGTTTTGTCTCCTTTCTTGTGTACGGGACATGGTATGCTGAGGTTCCAATATCAGGCATGTGTTCTTCTAGCCAGATTGTGCAGATAAGCTGATGCATACGCCTTATCAGCGTGTCGCCTCCGGTTTTAAATAGTTCAGCGGGCAACCCGTAGGCTTCTGCTGCCTAATTTGCTCTTTATTCGGGTCACTGCTACGTGAACCTCATTCTGACTAAACATTCTATACCATCATAATTGACTGGTTCTGCGGTATCCTCTTCGCCGCCAACTGCTAGGTTGTGCACAATAAATTGAACTTTCCATATTCTCAACATCTGTGTCAGTTACCAGATTTCCTTCTTTGTCTCTGCAGGAGGATGTGCCTGCATCAAAGCCATCGGCTTGATGTTTAATTCTTTGGTAGAATTTCCGGACTTCATTCTGACTCCTGTACATCTCAATTCGCTCACACTCACGTCTTTCTGCGGAATAGACGTTTCTCCTCTCTCCTTTTCTCCCGATACCTCTTCTTCATCTGGCGCGTTGCTACTAATTGCAGGATTGCTCTATATGTCGCATTATTGGCTTCAGTAGCATCTCGACACTCTTAGTCGTCCCATGGGTTTCTTGAAGGAGGCTTCCGGTACCCAAGTACGGATTTCGCGGCATTTTCCATGGAGTGGACAATAGTTTGCCACTGCGCCATTATATCATCGGAACAAGGAGTGCTTTCATCAAGCAGTTGGGTCAGTCGAGTGGAGTGCCGCTGCCATCTGTTGTGTTTGCACCTTTTCAATGTCCAGCTTCCCTGCAGTGTCAGATTGTACTTTCCTTGCCATGTTCAAACGGGTGCGAACCTTTGCTGCAACAAGGTAATGATCCGATTCTATATTCGCTTCACGGATCGATCGTACATCTAATACGTTAGATGAATGCCTTTTATCTATCACAACTCGATCAATTTGGTTACTCGAGTTTTGTTCGGGCAACAGCCGTGTGGCTTTGTGAATATTTTTATGTTGAAATCTGGTGCTGCGTACTACCATGTTTTTTGTCGCCGCGAAATCTATCAGCCTCAACCTATTACTGAATGTTATTTCGTGGAGGCTAAACTTTCCGACTGTTGGACCAAAAATGTCTTCCTTGCCTATTTTCGCATTTAAATCTCCCAAAATAATTTTAATATCATGGGCAGGGCTGCGGTCGTATTCTCTCTGTAGGCGCTCGTAGAAAATGTCTTTGGTCTGCTCTGCTCTAGCTTTTATGCGGATTGTGGCTAGCCTCTCATTCACCGGAGTAAAGCTGGAGACAAGGTGTTTCAGTCTCCGACTTACCACATATCCACAGCCAAATTCATGCCTCGTGTTATGGCAGCTATAGTATAGTTCGTCACCGTTTGGTGTTATAATGATGGCATTCCCAGTCCATCGCTTTTCCTGTAAGGCGGTAATATCTGCCTTGTACTACTCTAATACATCCGCCAGCGCATGTACTGTACCTTCTCTATAAAGAGTGTGGACATTCCAGGTGCAGATCCGCAAATCATGGCCCTTTTTTCGTTTATGTGGGTCGTCATCCGTAATTACTTTGTTTCTCATATTAGTTCTCACAATTTTCTGGAGGCGAGATACTGGCCCAGGGCCCCAACCTCATGGGTTTTGTGGGATTGCTTGTATCCCTCGTTGTGTCGAGCCGCTTGCATCAAGATCCGACGCTCGGCCCCAGTTGCCCCCAAACCTGGGAACAGACGCCGAAGTTGGCCATTGGTTATTTGAAGGCGCCACTAACTCGCCTTGTCATCTCGAGTATCATTGGCACTCAGTATTTAATTAAGAGCCAGTGCCACCAGACTCCTCACTGACACTCTCCTCTCGTTTTTTTCTCTCACAAATGTTTATATTTGAATTTTCGTTTTCTGAAAATTTCAAGACTGAATGGGTGTGTAAAATGAATTAATGCCTAATAACAGAAATAGGCGAAAATTGCAATTTTCTGAAATCGATTTTTTTTGGAATCGAAATACGAATGAAGATATAGCAGCCCGAAAAAATTTTCGAAATGACAAAGTGACCAACTTTAGGGCGGCCGGACCATAGATATTCCACATGATCTCTTTAACACCTCATATGTGGCCTCCTTTTTATTGCCAAGTCAGAATACCAAAATACTGAGCCACTGACATTTGGTCAACTTCAGGAGCTGCTTCGACCCTTCTTGCGTTTCTTTACAATCGAAAGACTTTTTATCCCAAGACAAGTGATTTCAGAACTTTCGCGATGAACAATACAAAAAAATGTAGCTAATCCTAAAGTGGGGAAGCCTATTTATCAAAGACAAATCATATCAAATCAATTTGCATTTTTCCTTAAAAATGCTTTAATCGGTTTCTTGGTGTTCAAGTTACTGTTCGAACAACTAGAATGATCTCAAAAATTTATATCAACGTGGGATAACAAAAGTGTTGGGATAACTCCAACTTTCAACATTCGATCTGATATCATACAAATTGAACAGATGACACATTATTCGCTTCAGAATTTTTGACCGCGCATCAGGATACCAAACCAATAATTTTAAAAATGCTTATTTCACAACACCATTGTTTATTATTGTTATCAGAAATGGCAAATTCCAACACGTAAAAGCGCGTTAAGTTCTATCGGGTCGAATCGTATATTTCCTCCACCATGGGTCACACTTATCAGGTTCTTTGAATGACTTTTCAAATATATACCAGATACATCTACAGATACAGGATACATAAAAAACAAGTAATAACAGGCTAAAGTCGGGCGAAGCCGGCCTTTTGAAACCCTACACCACATTGGATATGCAGTCTAGGTACACTCAACCAAATTTGTTATCCAAAACAGCAAAAATGTTTGCTAAAACAGCAGTTTTTGTCTGCTGAAAATGGGTGTCCACTGCTATTTCAACTAACAGAAGGCCACCGTAGCGCAAGAGTTAACAAGTCCGCCTATGTGGCTGAGCGCCTGGGTTCGAATCCTGGCAGGAACATCAGAAAATTTTTCAGCGGTGGTAATCCCCTCCTAATTCTGGCGACATTTGTGAGGTAATTTGCTATGCAAAAACTTCTCCCCAAAAAGGTGTCGCTCTGCGGCAAGCCTTTCGGACTCGGCCATAAGGTCCCTTATATTTTAGCTGAATATTGAATCCGACAGCACTCATTGATTTGTGAGAAGTTTGCCACCACTTCCTTAATGGAATGTTCATGGGCGCATTTGCATTTGCATTTCAACTAACAAAATCTACTGCCTTTAGTACAAGTCTGCTGAAAAAAATTTGTATGCTTCTTTTAATGGCTGCCTGTTACTTGTTTTGATTACTTTAGGCATTTTTTAGATTTTTTTTAGAATCATTGTTGGAGGAGATGATTTTAATTTGTGGAATATTACTGTAAAGAATCTACCTGATCCATCCATTGGTATACATTTCGAAATGTGGCCGATCTATCTCGCATTTTTTGTTATTGCTCTACAAATGTGCACATGACTGCCATGGCCACTTGTATCTAAATTTAAAAAAAAAAGTTTATGGAAAGTATACGCTCAGTAGTGATTATTAACATCCACTGAAACAAACATTTTTCTATGAGTGTAGCAATATTGGGAGTCATAAGGGAATCCTTTGTGCCAAGTTTCGTGTGAATCAGTTTACAAATTATTGCAAAACTAGTTTAAATCGGACGAACATATAAGTTAATCACCACCACGATATCATTTCTCCCACTCTGTATTTGGTCTGCCCATGCTCTGCGTTTCAAAGTATGAGAGCAGTGCAAATACCGAATGGTGGGTTTCAGTTTCACACTGGCTTATTGGGATTGCTGGCCGATGGTTGAACTGAGCCCTAAATACATGGGGTGATGCCCTAAATACATGGTCCAACATTTGGATATCAAATTCGTATTCTACTCCCAAATACCTTAATTTGAGCCCCATATTGCGATGGTCAGTAAAAAATTGCTGTTTGTGGGGTATTTTGGGAAAGGGGTAGGAAAATTGGTAGGGGTAAAAAATTGGTCCCGAAAGTGGGTATCAATTCTTGCTCTACCCCCCAATACCTTTCATTTAAGCTCCACATTGACATGGTCGGTAAATATATCCGATTTAGGGGTGTTTTGGGGATTGGGGTGGTCCCCCAAACACTAAGCCCGGAAAATATATCAGCAACGTGCTCTATCGTCATATATCTATATATCATTTATTTAAAACCCATATTGCCGTTGGCCTCAAAATTGGATATTAAATTCGTTTTCTAATCTCATTTAAACTCCTTATTGCAAAAGTCAGCAAATATGTCCGGTTTGGGTATTGGCCCTAAAAACTATAAATATTTAGTTCCACTCTCTTTAAGACCCAAATTGTCTTGGTGAGCAAATACGTCCTATTTGGGGGTTATTATGGTGGTAGGACGTCCCTTAGACAGTTGGTCCCTAATGTTGATATCAGATACGTGGTCGACTCCCAAATACCTTTAATTTGAGCCCCATATTTCCATAGTCGGCAAACATGAGTGGCTTGGGGGGTGTTTTGTGGGATGGGCGGCTACTCAGTGAGTTGGCCTTCAAAATATATATCGGATTCGTGCTCTACTTTAAAAACCCTATTATTTGAGCCTCTTATTGCAATAGTCAGTAAATTCGTCCTATTTTGGTGGTGGTGGTGGGGGGGTGAGGTGGCGCCATAGAAACTTTTCCCGAATATTGATATCAGATTCGTGCTTTACTTCCAAAGACCTTTCATTTGAGCCCCATATTGCTATGGTCGTAAATTTGTCCCCTATGGGGGATGTTTTTGGGGAGATGCGGCCACCCCAAACACTTGGTCCCATATTTGGATATCAGATTCGAGTTTTACACTCAAATACCTATTATTTAAGCTCCATATTCCCATGGTCAGTAAATAGGTCCTGTTTGGGGGGGTGTTTTGAGGAATGGGTGGACCCTCAGAAACGTGGTCCCACATTTGGATATTAGATTCGTATTCTACTCACGAATACCTTTCATGTGAGTCCGACAATTGGATATCAGATACGTTTTTTTTATCCTAAATACCTTTTATTTGAGTCCCATATTGTCGTAATTGGTCTAAATATATATTTTGTAGGTTTTAGGGTGGGGCAGCCCCCCTAGGTACCCCATCCGAAATTTGGATACAAAATTTTTATTTTTAGGGTACTATAAGAGAGCACACAAAATTTCGCTTAAATCGCACCACCCATCACCGAGATCTGGTGTTTCTGAAAATTAGGATAAGGGGAAGGGTCAACCTATGGTGGAGGGTTTAAAAAGATTTATGCCAAATTCAATATGTCGTGTCGTTTCCCTTGCCTATGATGGCAGAATTTGACAGTATGAGTAATAACACCAATCGTTATCAATGCTCAAGGACGGTAGATTCCATACAATAGAATACTGATAACGTTTGGCATACGGTTAATGTTTTTGTTTTCATTTGTAGGGTAATTCCGTATTTCATCATACAAAAAAATTCTTTAATGTTGAGTACAATATTGGCAACGTCGAGCCACATACTTACAAACTTGCTAGAGTTCTTTAGACAAAATTAAAGAAAATGTTTTTCCAATCGGACATCAGGACGATGTTTGCCCTATTAGGCTGTCATCCTTTATGCTAAAGATTCTAGAAAGGTTGATTGATACATGTCTTACAGCTGGTACTATAACCGATTTTCACCGTTGAAAACCCATGTATTTCGCGATTACTTTTTTGAAACACTACACAGTTACAAAATTACAATTTTATTAAAATTTTACCATAAGTAATAAGGGAATGTCCTGTTGATTGAAACTAGCGAGTTTTTTTTTTGCTTTAAAACCTATTATCTAAAACAAGTGAAGGCGTGCTAAGTTCGGCCGTGGCGAATCTTATAATCTTTCCACCATGGATAGCGTTTGTCAAGTTCTTTCCCCTGTATTCCTTTATAGGCAAACTATTTAAGGTTGTGGACCGATTCGGACCATACTTAGTTTGAGTATTGGAGCCTATAATAGAAGTCATTGTGCAAAATTTCAGCCAAATCGTATGAGAATTGCTCCCTATAGGGACTTCAGATGTAAAATCGGGAGATCGATTTATATGAGATCTATATCAGCTTATGAACCGTTTTAGATCATACTTGACATAATTGTAGGAAGTTAAAACAAAAAACTTCATGCCAAATTTCAGTCAAATCGGATAAAATTGCGCCCTCTATAGGCTCAAGAAATCAAGATCCGAGATGGTTTTATATGGCAGCTATATAAGATTATGATCCGATTTGGACCATTCTAAGTACAGCTGCTGGAAGTCACAAGATACTTCATGCAAAATTTCAGTCAAATCGGATAAGAATTGCGACCTCTGGAGGCTTAAGAAATCGAGATTCGAGATAGGTTTATATGACAGCTATATGAAAACATGGGCCGATATGGCCTATTTACAGTCCCAACCGACCTATACTAATAGGAAGAATTTGTGTAAAATGTCAAGCGCCTAGCAATCTTTCGAAAGATTGCGTGCTTGACATGGCTACATCGACTTAGAAAGTCAAGACGATCAAGAATATGTATTCCTAGTTGGGTCTCAAATCAATATTTCGACGTGTTACAATGAGAATGACAAAATTAGTATGCCCACATCCTATGATAGAGGGTATAAAAAGTAATCGGCGGAAAAATATATCTAAAAGCGAACCTAGTATCAGCTTTTAGGGCCAAATTTTCATAGCATAGCAGCACACTTATCGCAAGGGCAAGTCCACAGAAACAGCACATCATTGGTGGTAGGCTACATATATTGAAGGTTTTCTCGTTGCTTCAATAATATAAAACCGACATCAATCATGAGGAAGCTGGATTTAGGGATCCATACTATCATAAGAAAGGTTATTACTAAAGAACGTAGGCTTGCGATGGGCCTGCAGAAGGAGGAGTGAGTATGGACCAGTAAGGAGGGGAATTGCCCCCACTTCTAGCCATTAATAATACACATATTTTTGTCTATGGAAAAAGTGGTCGCGTAAGTACCACCGTGGGTAACTTCAAAACAAGTTTTGTCGCCAAGACCACTACGCTGTTGTACGTGGGACTTGCCGTGAAACTTTGTTTTAACCACAATAGCCACGTCATTAGCATACCCAACCACTTTAAATCCTTTGTCTTCCAGAGACATTGCAAATTTTGCCCATGAACATTCCACTTCTCACATATCAATGAGTGCAGTCCGATTAAAGTTAAAGCTCAACAATAAGGGGCCGCCGAGTTCGAACGGCGCGTCACAGTGCGACACCTCTTTGGAGAGAGGGTTTATATGGCATAGTACCTCACAAATGTTGCCAGCATTGGAAGGGGGAAAACCAATGCTGAAAATTTTTTCTGATGGTCCCGCCAGAATTCGAAACCAGGTGTTCAGAGTCATTGGCGGACATGCTAACCTCTGCGCTACGGTGGCCTCCTGGAGACATTAATATATTGTTAATGGTTATATTCCAAAGAAAAGGAGACGGTACACCTCGTTGTGGAGACCCTCTACTGACCCATCTTTGTAGATCCAAAATTTGCGTTATGCATAATTTAGTAAGTAAGTTGTTAATAATGAGGTCGAGTGCAAGGCACTGCTGCCGACGGCATAGTCTTGGATTGACGGAAATCTGGTATTGCCATCTGGAGGTTCATGCTACACACATGGATCAAAGCTAGTGGAAAGAGTGGGCTTGAGGATCTGCATTTAGAACCCAGCGAATAAGATATGTTTTCAACTGCCTGACCATGATACGGTCTAGCGTGTGGGGATCCAGCCGATCATGGAATGCTTAAGGTGGTGTGGGTTAAGGCGAGGACATCGGGTGTATATATCTTTGCGGGCAGTAAACTCGCCATCAGTGCAATAACAACCACGACGGTGAGACCTGCTAAATGCACCATAGATCAGATATTGACAATGCGCCAACAGTAGAGTTTACTGGCAAGAAGAAAAAATAGTTTCAAAGTATATTCTGATTTCTTTGACGAATTGTATGAACTGAAGTTGTTGGAATTTTTAAAGCGATCTGAATAGTTCAAAGTAAGAAATTAGAAAGCACCTACTTTCTCTTATTCCTGTGGTATCACATGGACGAATATGTTTCAGTGAATCTGATTACCAAGCTGCTAGTGTCCAACGATGGCGGCGAAGAGAATACGGCAGAACCAATCCCTGATGATGGTGTAGAATGTTTACTTCCTAGTCTGAATGAGGTCCAAGTAGCTGTGACCCGACTGAAGAACAACAAGGAAGCAGGAGCCGACAGGATGTTCGCTGAACTCTTTAAGACCGGAGGCGACACGCTGATAAGGCTTATGCATCAGCTTGTCTGCTCGATCTGGCTAGAAGAATGCATATCCGATGATTGGAACCTCAGCATACTGTATCCCGTATACGAGAAAGGAGACAAGACGGAATGTGTCAACTACAGGGGAATAAGTCTCCTCCCCCTTGCATACATGATACTCTTGAGCGTACTGTGTGAAAGATTACTAAAATCAATGAAATAATTGGGCCCTATGAATGAGGTTTAAGACCTGTTAAATCCAAAATAGAACAGATAATCACACTGCGCCAAATCCTGGAAATCTTTGTTGACTACAAATCCGCTTTCGACAGCCCTATACGTTTAAAGATATTTCACGCTATGTTTGAGTTTGGTATCGCTGCAAAATTAATAGGACTCTGGAAAGAATCTCTCCGGTCCATTTAATACCAAACGAGGTTTCAGACAAGGAGACAGCGTATCGTGTGAACTCTTTAATATCATGCTGGAGAAGATTATACGAGATTCAGAGGTGAATAGATATGGCACACTAATCACAAGAGAACACATGCTACTCGCCTATGGCGACGACATTGACATCATAGGTCGGTCACTGGAAGTAGTAACTGCAGAGATTGAAAGAGTCGAAATAGAGTCAGTGAAAATAGGTCTGGCAGTAAATGGAGATAAAACGAAATGGATAGTATCAACTCAAAAAACGTACAACCGATCAGATAAAGAAAATGGAGAAATTTGGGAACCACAAGTTTGAGATATTCAGCAACTTTATCTATTGTACCTCGGCACTGTCGTAACCGAAACGCTTTATTTCAAAACTGGAATAAAGCAAAGATTAATACTGGCAAACAGATTAACTAGGCAGTTTAGAAACAAGGCCACCTCTCGACAGGTGAACATAACACTATACAAGACACTGATACTACCCGTGTTGTTATATAGTTCTGTGGCATGGGTACTTGTGAAAGCAGACGAGGCATTGCTTGAGGAGTTTGAGAGAAAGATTCTTCGTAAAATATATGGACCAATATGGAGAATATGGGAGTCGTATAAAACACGAGCTGTATGAGCTTCGTGACGACGATAGCATAGTTACACGTTTCAAAATACAACGGCTGCATTGGCTATGTCATACTGCCAGAAAGGATAAAGAAGCTCCAGCAAAGAAGTATTTTGAAGGCAAACACGAAGTACACGCAAACCTGGAAGACCAGAAGCCCGATGGAAAGATCAAGTGGTGGGAGACATCTCGAAACTTGGTGTCAGAGATTTTAGAATGAGCGTCATAGCCAATTAAACTAAAGTAAGAGTCTGATTACAGACACTGCCCCATAAACCTAACCTGATGGAAATTACAATATCCCTGGTAATAGAAATTACGTGGGCTTCAATATGAATAAAAATATTGCAAAAATTGCAAACTATGCCAAATGGGGTTATATCAACACGTGGACCTATATTAACAAGAGATTTTCTCTCTACAAATATCTCGAAGTGTGTTTTGGGAAACTGGCAAAACCCTTACAAATACGGAAATCGTGGGATTCTGTTATATAGAAGCACAAGGAGGTTTCCTTGCCGTGTGAATCCGAAATGTTCTACAATAGTTGAATAGATTGGAAATGAAAGCATAATGCTTTATGTCTTTATATAGAGGATATACCAAAATCATGTCTGCCTTTGACACTGTACCTC
Organism: Stomoxys calcitrans; assembly: GCF_963082655.1. Lineage (NCBI taxonomy): Eukaryota > Metazoa > Arthropoda > Insecta > Diptera > Muscidae > Stomoxys > Stomoxys calcitrans. The sequence continues at coordinate 81,604,031 of NC_081556.1, forward strand.
TAGGTTAGAACCCTTTATGGAACTTCAGAAAACTTTTTAGCAGTGGTTAGTCATTATTTTACTCTCTTGAAGTATGCGGCCAAGTAAAACATCTTCACAAAGTGTTGGCATCCAATGACACACCGTTTGCACTCGCCTATAAAAAGGTTTCCCATTATTAATGACCTTAAAACTTAAATCGGGCAGCACTCATTAACATGAGAGAAGTCTCCCAGCTTTTCCTTAATTGGAAGTTCATTGGTTGTATTTGTGTAAAATACCGCAGATCCTTTTTCTTAAAGGCCAACCCCTTTGAGGATTTTTCTACCTTAATCATTACCCTAACTTACCCATGATTGGCTGTTTTACTGGATGATAAGCTTATGCTTATATTTAAACTGAATTCTTAAAAAAAAGCGAATAACATCGAAAAGAATATTTCTAAAAATTTTAAATTATTTATTAAAGTTATTTTCAATTATTAATACACATTTCTACTAGTAATAAAAATGAAAGCGAAGATATGAATTCCTTAACTTAATGAAACTATTGTTGGACTTGCTTGCCACGCCCCTGTTTGCGACCATGCTTATTGTGATGGGTCTTGGAGGGACCATTTTGATTTGTCTTTGGCTTGGAATGAGATTTGCGAGAACGACCACTTTGCTGATGCGCTTCGCCAGCATGTTGACCACCTTTCCTATTCTTGCCATGACGATGATGTTTACGGCCCTCACGCACTGGCTTTTGTTCGGCAGGCAAATCTTCCTTCAAGGGCAAAGGTGATTTCGAGGAATGTTCCGATTTGTGGGCTGCAACAGCCTCCTTCAGTTGCTGCTGTTGTTGTTCATGGCCACCGCTTTTCAAAAGCTTTTTGTTGTCATGTTTGTTGTGCGTCGATTTCTCGGCCGAAATTGTGGAGACCACCAGGCATAGACAGATCGAAATGAAAATTATCTAAAGTTTCCCCACGCCGGTGTAGAAGGTGTTCGTTTTGGTAGGTGGGGAGCAATGTGGTGGTAAGCCATTTAGGATGGGAGGAGTTCCATGTGCAACATTTTGTGAACAAGGGGGAGGGCGGAAAAGAGAAAAGAAAATAGACAAAAAAATCAATTAATAATTCCTAAAAATATCCATAGGTCGCTATTTTGGTTTGTTGCTGTTGTTGTTGTTGCTATTGATGAAGTTTTGTTTAATGTGTAGAATTTAGAAAAAAAAACGAAAACCATTTTTAGGGGGAAGCATTCAGTGGCCTCCAATGATAAGATAGCAAAGCTTATTTTTTGTTTATATGGCATACATCGAACTGGGTGCTATTGTTGCTGTTTTGTTTTGGAGTGCTTGCCTCAATGCTTTCGATAACCACCAAAATATCAACTTGTATGAAATACCATCGAGGGTTTTTATCAATGGAGCTCATAGTCCTCTGCGACTAAGTTAAATGCCTGCTTGTTTGTTTTCTTTTTTCTACAAACTGCGTCGACTTTATTTTCCATATGGTTTCTTGTTTTTTGGTTTTCAAATGTAGAGTTTTGTGTTTTTTTTTTCATTTATCGCATTTTATTACAGCAACTACTCAAATTATTGCTGTTCACTTCCTTTGGAACAGTGATTACTTGCGATCTGCGTATCATTGAAGACCATATATACACACACACACCCACACATACGCACACAGAGCCACACTTACTGTTTTCATTTTGGTTTCTGTTATTCTTTGTGTACGTTGAATTCAAATTTCGCCGGAAAACTATAACGATAATGCGTTGTCGCCGTTTTCGTATGTGCCGACCGACGCCTTTGCTAATACTGTTGGTGATGGTCTACTGACGTACTGGTCGTATCTCGTTCTATCGTTTCTTCTTCAGTGAAGGCCTTCTTCTTTTAATGCGCAAATTAGATAACCTGATTAATTATGTTTATTAAAAAAAAAACAATTGTTTTTTTTTTTTTTTTTTTTTTATTTTTTTTTTTTTCTTTCTTTTATTTATTTATTCGTCGACTTGCGACTAAGAGGATGGAACTAAGACTAACTTTTACATTTTTAATTTACTTATTCTACAGGTATTATTTGTTAATTAATTATTGCAGTGTTAGCATAAGTTTATTTTAAATGAAATTTGATTAACACACTTTTGTAAATAATTGTATACTCAGCTCCAGACAGTTTTAACTGGAAAAATAAAATAAAGTCAAACTAAAGAATGTCAAATTCACTTATGCTTACAGTGCAATAATTGTACACGTTTTATTGGCTAATTGTTTCCAAGAACTTATCAATTTTATCAGGGGTAGTATGATTATACGTAACTACTCCCCCCTTTAGACTAGAATTCTCCTGAATTCTTTTATTTAATTTTACAGTTATATATTTATGTTTTGTTATGATTATGAAAATTAAAATAATTATTACAATTACTATAGAAATATTACATATATATGTTATTTTAGTGTGGTATTTTAATTTTCCGATATTTCTTACATTGTATTGATGTTCTTTTTCAATTTGTTCGAACGATATCTTATGTTTAAAATTTTGAGTTTTGTTTGTATTTTCAATTATTTGTCTTTCTTTTGTAATTTCTGCAATATTTGAAAAATAATAATCTTTTATCCTAACTGAACAATTATTAAAATTAATTAAATAATTTCCATTTAACAAAATTTTTTCAAAGTTACAAGTTTGATTTACAGTCGTGTTTATTGCATTTTTAATTATAATTGTGTCTATATCTAACTGTATAATTTCAAAGTCTTTATTTTTTATCAATTGACAATTATTCTTTATTAAACAATGATGACTTAACTTTAAATCTTTTAAATGTTTATTCTCTTCAAATTTATAAGTTTTATTTTGAAATTCAAAAAATCTTTCCATATTAGATTCTATTTCATTATTTTCATTATCTGGTATTGGTACAATAAATCTTAATTTTACTGTTATAAATTGTTTAGGTATTTTTATTCCAAACACAAGATAAGAGTTGTTAAGAAATGTTGTTCCAAACTGAATATATTTAAGTTTGTTATAATCTATTTCATATTTTCTTATTTCTCTACTTGTTAAAATACTTGGGTGTACAATCCCGTATTTTGCAGAAATTACATTGTCTTGCAAATGCTCTATCTTATTCTTAATTAATTGTATATTAGTCAATTGTTCTAAGTATAAACTTTTATTATTTTCTTCCTCTAAAAGTTTGTTTATAGAGTTTAATTCTTGTTCTATTTTCTTTCTATCATTCTTAATTACCATCTTTAAATGACTTAAAGTTATATTGAAATAATCATTAATTACAATCTGTTGATTATTATTTTCCTTAATTTCATTAATATTAAGAAGATGTTCTTGTATGTTCCGTCTGTCTTCATCGTCCATCGTCCCAAATAACCATTTGGTCATACTTCCTATACCGTTAATTAGTCCACGTCTTTTTCTATTTTGTTTGGGTATCAACGTCATTAATTTATTTCTGGCATCTAATAGTTCTAACTCAAGTAATTCTTTGTTTTCGATTTTCATTAGAATAATGTTATCTGTTATGTCATCTAAAATTGTTTCAATTTCGTGAAGATTGATTATATGTAAAATTATGTCCGATTCATTAACAATTTTCTGATTTCCCATGCAAATGTCCATATATCCTCTTTGTTCTGTCAGAAATTTTGTAGTAATTATCCCTCTAGTCTGTGGTATCCATATTAGTATCATCAGTATTGTCCAAATCTGCAAATTTCAAAGGTCTTTTAATATTGCACGGATGTATTCGCTCCAGTTTTGTCTTTTTATATTTCGGTTGTTCCTTATGTCGGACGGCCTTATAATTTTTTATAAACCCTTCTTTTCTATTTTCCTTATAATCTTCTCTAGAGTTATTTATTTTATCTATTATTTTTCTTTTACTGTCCTCTAAATACTTTCTAACTTTATTTTCATCCATTTTTCCTTGTTGAACCTCTTTAGGAGTACATTTAATAGTTGAGTGATATCGTTCGTTGTAATTTCTAATTGATCTCTGAATTAATTGTTTCACCGGTATTTCCTTATTTGCTTTATACATTATCCTAAACTTTTCCGCAATTGTGTTGTGAAATCGTTCTATGTCGGCGTTTCCCGTGTGACTATTAGGTTTGGTCAGATGCAATTCTATATTTTCATTGTCTAAGAATTCCTTTAGTCTAGTGGCTTTAAATTCATTATCGGCTATTATTTTCCTTGGCTTCCCTACCTTTGTAAAATGATCATCTAATTGCTCCATTATTGTTAAATGATTTCTATCATTCAATGGATACGCTGCACCGAATTTAGAAAATTTATCAATTATTGTCAAAAAATGAAATCTTTTAATCACATATGTGTCAATATGTATTATTTCGTTTTTCGTCGACGGTGTTTCTGTGTATGAGAATTTCAATTTAATTGGATTTCTATCATATTTTATCTCCTGACAAACTTCACATTGATTTATAACTAATTGAATTAGTTCCATTAATCTTGGGTAATAAATTTTATTTTTTATTTGGTTATAGGTTTCCTGTATGCCCGAGTGCATACTTTCTTTTACATGATATAATGATATCTGTTTCACCGCCTCCACTTCTGTTTCTATATCTTGAGCCCTGATAGTGCATTTAATAAATTCCACTTGTTTCTCATTAGAGTACATTTCTATTAGTTTTTCCTGAACAGTATTATAGCTTCTCTCCGATACTTCCGAAAATATACCTATTTTTCCTTTGGTAATATACTTTCTAAATATTTCCCCCATTTCGTGAAAATCACTTTCCGCTATGAAAATTATCCTTTTATTATGTAAATGTTTTATTTCCTGAACTTTATCATTTGTAAGTATAATCTGTGTCCTGTACTTATTCACTATTTCTTCTTTTATAAAGAAATGATCTTGTAAATTTTCATCAGCTGAATGAATTGTAATCATTGATACATCATCATCATCCTCAATATTATTTATTATTCTCAATTCTGAATTATTCTCCGAATTTTGTACCTTATCTGAAATGGTATCATCTTCATTATCTTTCTCAATTCTACTTAGAAAATCTGCCACCTTGTTTTCCTTGCCTTTTATGTATTCTATATTAAAATCGTATTCTCCTAATTTCAAAAACCATCGCTGGTGCCTGGGTGACATGTCTTTCCCTCTATATTTTGTGTGTAAAAATCTGATGGGTTGGTGATCCGTAAATATTTTAAATTTTCGACCATAGAGGTATGGTCTCAAATAATTAACGCTCCATAATATTGCTAGAAATTCTTTGTCCGTTGCCGAATAATTTCTTTCGTGATTGTTAAGCGTTCTTGATGCAAAACAAATTGGATGTCCCTCCTGTGACAGGACAGCACCGATTGCGTAATTCGACGCATCTGTAGTTAATGTAAATTGTCTTTCATAATTTGGGTATCTTAAAATTGGATGAGAGCTAATTAAAGATTTTAATTTTTCAAAAGCTTCTATGTATGTAGGGTCCCTTAAATTTATTTTTACACCTTTCTTTAAGTATTTTGTTATTGGCTGTGCGACTTTAGCATAATCTCTCACAAATTTTCTATAATATCCCGTTAATCCCAGGAAACTTTTGATTTGTTTTTCTGTTTTAGGTAAATCTAATTCTTGAATAACCTTAATTTTATTGGGGTTTGGTTTTAGTCCTTCCTTTGTCAGAATATGCCCCAAAAATTCCGTCTCTCTTTTCATGAAATTACATTTGTCGATTTGTATTTTTAAATTTGCCCGTTCCAATACCGTGAAAATGTCCGTTATGGCTTTAACGTGTTCCTTAAGAGAAGTACTAAAAATAAGTATATCGTCCAGATAAACTACACATGTTTTATTAATGAAATCTCTTAGTGTTTCATTCATTAATCGTTGGAATGTCGCTGGGGCATTTTTTAACCCAAACGGCATTCTTATGAATTCATATAATCCGTGAGGTGTCACAAAAGCTGTTTTCTCTCTGTCCTGTTCTCTTATTAGAATTTGATGGTATCCCTTGGCTAGATCCAAGGTAGTAAAATATTGTGCTCGTCCTAGTTTATCTAAAATTGAATCTATGTTCGGTAGTGGATATTTATCATCGATCGTCACTTCATTAAGCTTCCTATAATCTACCACTAATCTATATTTACGCTCTCCAGAATTATCTATTTTCTTGGGTACTACTATTAATGGGCTTGAATATCTTGAACAACTTTTCCTAATTATGCCCTGTTCCTCCATTTCCCTGATCTGTCGTCGTACTTCTTCTTCATGTTGTGGCGGATATCTGTATAATTTGGAATTTATCTGTTCATTTGTTGTCGTTCTTATTTCATGTTTTATTGTCATTGTACTTGTCAATTGGTCCCCTTCTTTAAAAAATATTTTGTCGAATCTTCTTAAAATTCTCGTAACTTCTAAATGCTCCTCTGCATTTAAATGATTCAACTGAATTCTGTCCAAGTCAACTTCCAGTTTTTCCAATGAACATATTTCCAAATCCCTATATGGATTAATTAAAAATTTTGTAATCTCGTTATTAAATGTTATGTGTCCGTCTATTAAATTTATCATCGTGTTAAAATGGTTTAGTAAATCAACTCCTATAATAAAATTGTACTTTCTTCCTTTTAACTCTTGCATTTTCCACTTAATTTTTGTATAATTTGGTAAGTTAAATTCCATAGGTGCGTCAGTTATAACTTCAAATTTAATTATGTCCTTCCTAGTTATGGTGCTAAATTCTATAGGTTGTTTTAGTAAAACTCGTTCAAAATCTTTTACCTTACTGTCAATCAGGCTTAAGTTTGCGCCTGTATCAATCAAAGCTTTATATTTCCTTTTATTAATCGTAATGGTTATGGTAGGTAAACAATCGGAGGTTGTTTCCGAAAAAAATTATTTTGTCTTTGGTCTTGTCCGTTATCCTGATGTAAATTTGGTTCAGAGTTTCCTACTACTCGATAATTATCTACTTCTATATTGTCTATTTCCATAGGTTCCTGCTGGTCTTGCCTAGGTTGATTCAAGCGATTTTGGCTGAAATTTGGCCTAGGGTTTCCTACCTGTTGCTGAAACCTTCTGAAATTTCCCGACATATTATTATAGTTACTTTGTTGGACTCTATACTGTCCTGAATGATTAAAATTTCCATTTTGATTCCTATTATTATAGTTATTATTATAACTGTTATTTTGTTGGACTCTATACTGTCCTGAATGATTAAAGTTTCTATTCCTATTATAGTTATCGTTATTATTATTATTATAGGTTTTATTATTATCATTATTATTTCGTTCTTGTCTAATATCCGACCTAAAATTATTTTGTCCTAACCAATTCCGTTGATTATATCCCTGGTTATTACTGTTAATCTGCGGATTAAAATTATTCCTATTTTGCGACCGATTTTGTCTAAATGTTACGTCGTCTTTAGTCCTAAACTTCCTATATTCTGGCCTAATGCATGTGTCTTCAAATCTCCTTCTTGTCAATATTTTTAATATATCATTAATGTTTCTTTCTTCGTAAATTTTGTCTAACAGTGTACCTTGTGTCATTTCCTTAACTGTATTTACTAAAAGACTGTCCACGTTTGATAAGTCAATATAGTGGTCATTTCGGTAATAAACTATTAACTCATCTGCCTTATATTTTAGATTCTGCAACTCTATTATTAATTCACTTACCGAATTTACTTTTAAGTTGGCTATCATCCTATATATATTGTGTGGTTCCACGTTCGGTCTATACCTTAGTTTTAAAGTCTCCTTGATTAGTTGCCAGTTGTCCGGTGTGGGTATGTTTATTATGACGTCTTTAGCTTGTCCCTGGATTATTTTATAGAATATTGTTATTATGGCCTCTTTCTTAATATTTTCATCTTGTATAGTTGACAGCAAGTACTCAGTGCTACTAAAAAAGCTGTTCACCGTTACTTCTCCGGTGCCGGTGAAAATGGGTAGATGATTTATCGTTTTTAAAATGTTGTCTTTTGCATTATTTGATTGTGTATCATATAACACCGGGTTACGCTGTTGTTGTTGTAGTTCTTGTGTTTGCTGTTGCAATTCTAGATATGCTTGGCGTAACCGTTCCAATTGTTGATCCTTTCTGGCTAGTTCTTCTGCCACATTTACGGATGCGATGTGAGCTTGTTCCTCCATTCTTCTTCGTTTGTCGAAGACTTTTTGCCTTTGCGAATACACTTTTAAAAGAAAAAAAAAAAAAAAGGATTGACTTCCTTTATCTAGTGGTGTCCACTTAACTTAAATGTTCACTGCACTATTGTTTATTTTAGTGGTGTTCAATTTTTTGAATTATTCACTGCACTATTGTTTATTTTAGTGGTGTTCAATTTTTTGAATTATTCACTGCACTATTGTTTATTTTATAATCCTGGAGGGTCCCGTAGGATTCGCAGAATTTATTTAATTATTTATAATTTAGGTACGTTTCACTGGATCCTTTTTAATTCCTAAAGGATCCTACCGACTGCGCCAATTAGATAACCTGATTAATTATGTTTATTAAAAAAAAAACAATTGTTTTTTTTTTTTTTTTTTTTTTATTTTTTTTTTTTTCTTTCTTTTATTTATTTATTCGTCGACTTGCGACTAAGAGGATGGAACTAAGACTAACTTTTACATTTTTAATTTACTTATTCTACAGGTATTATTTGTTAATTAATTATTGCAGTGTTAGCATAAGTTTATTTTAAATGAAATTTGATTAACACACTTTTGTAAATAATTGTATACTCAGCTCCAGACAGTTTTAACTGGAAAAATAAAATAAAGTCAAACTAAAGAATGTCAAATTCACTTATGCTTACAGTGCAATAATTGTACACGTTTTATTGGCTAATTGTTTCCAAGAACTTATCAATTTTATCAGGGGTAGTATGATTATACGTAACTCGCACGGTGCGTGTTAACTGTCCGCTGGTTCGTTACAAACTAAATTTGAAAAACCCTTTGCTGCTTATAATGCCTTTTTTATGATTTATCTTCGGAATTACTGTACGCTGAGACATGTGTGTGTGGCTGTGTGTGTGTTTGAATGCAATACATATGGGTTGTTGTTGTTAGTGCTGCTGTCGCTGCTTTCTTTAGAGTTCATATGCGTTGCATATGTGTTTATTAGGGTAGAATGGGTCAAATTCCTCCGAATTTTGGTAAAACCATCAACTATTCGAAGAAGAAAATTTTGAAAAAGAAAAAAGCAAGATTTTTACGTTGGCCATGATATAACAAAGAATGGATAGAGTGCAAAAATATTTGAAGTTGAAATCAAATATCAAATGTAGATGTTCAGCGCAATTATGACCCTGCTTCGATTAAGTGCTAGTCAGTTGTATATGATAAATTTATAGAGCAAAGTTGCTCGGGATAGTTATCGCAATGTTTGTAATTTAGAAAAACTGGATCAGCATAAAAATTTTTTTTTGTAGAAGCTTTAGGGTCACAAGATCAATTTACATGAGTACTCTATATATTTTAAGTTGGGCCAATAAGAACCATTCTTCTTATATGCTGTGAAAATCATCACACTATATGTTCTTGTCTTATGACATGTAAAATTTTGCTATTGTTAAAGTTGCACACGTAGTGTGATACGAATAAAAATTACACATGAAAATCACTGTAGCAAATAGCACTGTTATTTTTTATTTAAGCGGTGCTCCCTTCCTTCCCACAAAAACATAAAGAAATCTGCTGTATTTGTTGAAAGTTGGATGAAAGCAATTAAATAGTTTTCAGAACAGAATTTTGGCACACATAATGAAATACAAATTCTTATATATAAAATTTAATTTTTGTTTGTTTGTTCCGTATAGACTCAAAAACGGCTGAACCCCAACCCCAAAACCCCTTAAAATAAATAGGTTTATTTGACGATCATGACAATATGGGTCTCAAATGAAACGTAATCGGGAGTACGGGTTTACGAATATGGTCAGGAAGTAGGAATGGGCTTAATAATTTATTGATAACGGAAAGGGGCGGGCCTCCACCGTTACCCCAAAAACACCACCCAAAATCGAAAGTGGGCCGATAAGGACAATATGGGTATCAAATGAAAAGTATGCGGGAGTAGATAACGAATCTGGCATAAAACTTCATGTCGAAGTATAGGGGGTTACCCCACCCCCACATTAGCCAATCACGGATATATGGGACTCGGTTTGTTTGTCCCGTATAGACTGAAAAACGGAAGAACCGATTTTCTCGAAATTTTCGCATATTGTGTAGGTTGGTTCTGAAGGAAACATAGGCTATATAATTTTTCGATATCGGAAGGGGGACGGACCCTTCCCCATTATGCCAAAAACACATCCCAAAATGAAAAGTGGACCCATCGGGACAATATAGGTTTCAAATGAAAGGTATTGAAGAGTAGAATACGAATATGGTATTAAAATTTGAGTCTAAGTTCTCATCGGGCCGCCCAATCCCAAATCTCCATCAAACAAACATATTGGACTTTCATTTCAATATGGAGCTCAAATGAGTAGATTTCGAATCTGGCATACAAAATAAGATCGAAGTATAGGGGTCACGCCACCCCTCAAAAACGCCATTAGACCCATTATGACTATATGATACTTGGCTGAATCGATTTTCTTCAAGATTTTCATAGATTGTGTACGTTTGTCTGGAAGGAAACATAGGCTATATAATTATTAGATATTGGTTGGAGGCGGACTCTCCTCCTTACCCCAAAAACGTCACCCATATCCGAAAGTGGTCCGATGGGCACAATAAGGGTATCAAATGAAAGGTATTGCAGACCAGAAAACGAATATGGTATTAAAATTTAGGCCCCATGGCTATATTACTCAAATGAAAGGTATTTGGGAGTAGATTATGAATATGACATTAAAATTTGTGTTCATCCGATTCCGATTCAATGAGGGTGGCGCTTTTCCTCTTAAACATACGTCAAATGAGTTATTTGACCCGTTATGACAATATAGGACTCAAATGACAAGTATTTGAGAGTAGAAAACGAATTTGTTATCCAATTTTGGATCCAAGTGTTTTGGGGTACGCCCTTAAGCACCCCCTAAACTGAACTTCATTTCCGTTAGGAATAAAGAACGAATTTGATATCTATTTCCAGTGCAAAGAGCCGATGGCCGCCAAATATGGCAGACCCAAAATACCCTCCGAACGGTTCAGTTTTATCAGCCATGGCAATATGGGCTCAAATTAAAGGGATTTGATATCCACATTTGATTTGCAATGTCTGAGGTGCCATCCCTCCCCTAAAAAGCACTTATCATTACCTTAAATATTAAAAACACCAGGAACCGATCAGGACCAAACTTCTCACACATCAATGAGTGCTTTCCGATTCAAGTTTAAACTCAACCATAAGGGACCTTTTTCTATAGCCGAGTCCGAACGGCGGCCCGCAGTGTGACACCTCTTTGAGGAAAACTTTTTATTGTATTTTATTACATTGTACCTCGCGAATGTCGCTACCGCATTGTCCGATGTTCTCGCCAGGATTCGAACGCGTTCAGCGTCATAGGCTGCAATGATTTGAGATTCATTGCTTATAGACAACAAAAAAAGAAAAGGGAGAGAACATGGCAGAGGGCTGGGACTAATATCGCGAAGGTCTCGTCAAGTTCAAAAAAAAGACGAGGAAGAGAAGAAGAGTTCCTGACCGAATTTCTGTGGAGAATTGGAAAGCACTAGGATTATAGACCCGTTAGACTGTCAATGGGAAGACTGTTTGATCTGAAGGTGAGAGAGGGATTGACGCAGAAGAACTTCTGTGGGGCACAACAAGAGTGATCGATAAACCGGATATTTTGAATAACGGGTTTTTCCGGGTTGTAAAAACCGCAGTGGAACCGATTTTTTTCTTTTAGAAGCATATAAAAGCCTAAGTTTTTTTTGAAAAAAAAAACAAGCAAAAGCGTGCTAAGTTCGGCCGGGCCGAATCTTCTATACCCTTTGTCGAGTTCTTTTCTCGATATCTATTTTTAGGCAAACAAAAGATAAAAAAGATTTCCAATGCTATTGAATTGAATGTTAGAGACCATAGTAAAAGTCATTGTGTAAAATTTCAGCGAAATCGAATAAGAATTGCCCGATCGGAAGATCGGTTTATATGGGAGCTGTATCAGGCTATGGACCGATTCAGACCATATTTGGCACGTATGTTTTAGGTCACGGGAGAAAATTTTAGCCAAATCGGATAATAATTGCGTCCTCTAGAGGCTCAAGAAGTCAATATCCCAGATCGGCTTATATGGTAGCTATATCAGGTTATGGATTTAAACCATATTCGTCAGTCAGTCATAATATGCAAAATTCCAGCTAAATCGGATAAGAATTGAGCCCTGTAATGACTCAAGAAGTCAAGATTCAAGATCGGTTTATATGGCAGCTTTATCAGGTTATAGACCGATTTGAACCATACCTAGCAAAGTTGTTGAAAGTCATAACGAAACACGTCATGCTGAATTTATGCCAAATTGGAAAGGAATTGGGCCCTCTAGATGCTCAAGAAGTTAAGACCTCAGATCAATTTATATGACAGATTTAATCATATTCGGCATAGTTGTTGGAAGTCATAACAAAATACTTCATTCAAATTTCAGTCAAATCGGATAAGAATTGCGCCCTCTAGTGGCTCAAGAAGTCAAGATCCAAGATCCATTTATATGACAGCTATATCAAAACATTAGCCGATATGGCCCATTTACAGTCCCAACCGACCTACACTAATAAGAAGTATTTTTAGTTGTGAAAAATTTCAAGCTTGACTTCTTCGCAAGTTAACGTGTTTTCGACAGATGGACGGACGGACGGACAGACGGTTAGACATGGCTAGATCGGATTAAAATGTCATGGGGATCAAGAATATATATACTTTATGGTTTCGTAGACGAATATTTCGAGGAGTTCAAACAGAATGATGAAATTAGTATACCCCCATCCTTTGGTGGAGGGTATAACAACTAAAGGCGGTGCGGGGGCGAATTTTATGTACCCTCCATCATAGATAAAACTGAACCGATACCGACCAAACTTTTCAGATTTTGTGGTAGTAGTCGAGGCGGACATAACTAAATCGAATCAGAAAGTGATTCCTAGTCGATCGGTATACTTATCAATGGGTCCAGCAGTCTTCCTTCTGGGTGTTACAAACAAATAATATACTGTACCACAATAGTGGTGTAGGGTATAATAACAGATTTAAATTGTCAACTAAATCGGATAATTATTTCGCCTTCTAGAAGCACAGGTAGACAAATAGGCTTATATAGAATCTATATCAAGCTAAGAACCGACTTGGAACATACTTGATTTTAGAAGCCCAAATACGAGTCTTCGTCCAAAATTTTAGTCAAATCAGATAATAACTGCTGTCTCTAGAGTCTCAATAGTCCAATCGGGTTATAATTTATTTGGGAACTATATCAGGTTATCAGGACCGAATCGGACCATACTAGCCACAAAAGTCAAAACAAAACGCCACGTGCTAAATTTCAGCCACGATCAAGAATATATTTGGCTTGTTGGGCCTCAGATTTATATACCTGTGTGTAGCGAACGGAATGATGAAATTACACCAACCCTATGGTTGAGGGTAAAATACAAGGTTTTCATACACACCTTTAGTCATTCCGTTGGCAACACATCAAAATATCCATCTCCGTCCCTACAAAGTATAAATAGGCCTGTTCGCGTACTTTTCCAGTAAAAATTTGTTAGTAAAAATTTGCAGGAAAAATAAGCGAACGACTTCCAGTGAAAGTTTGCAGAACAACAGCAGATTTTTTGTTTTGGTTGGTTTTTTATTTGCTTGCTTAGGAAAACAATAGTTTTAAAATAAAAAATGCTGGCGATACTTGTGAGGTATTTTCCATAGATAAACGTAAGTTTAATGTCCCGAGAGTGACAAGGCTAGAAGGCGAGCCATTCGTCGCATCCGTGATCTCCGTGTAGATGGACAGCCATGACAATTTACCGTGCATGAATCTACAAATGTCATTCGTGGTGCCAAGTCGCGCAAGGCGCTGGACAGAATCTCTACACTGATGCAGAAGAATCTGGATCTGCCTGGAGTCAAGTACCTTACAACTGTCCTCAGCCAGTCTGAACACTATTATAGTACCCGATGTTTAAAAGAAGGGCAGTGTGAACCCGCTACTGAAACCTAGAAAGGACACGAACAAGGGGGAGTCGTACAGACCGATCTCCCTACTTTCATTAGTAGCTTTATTTTAAATGGATACATCTTTGTCCTTTAAAGTAATTTATGGTAGGTTAGATTAGGTTGAAAAGAGGGTGCAGATATTTATCCGCCCCATGCCACTATGGACATACACCTAAGCCAGTAATCGGCTTGTTGTGCGCTCTAAAATCTACAAAGTAACCTCTAAAAAGAAAATTTTAAGTTAGTAATTCCGTGCAACTAACAAAATCCTTAATTGTTTTCAATACCACTCCCCTAAGTTGGTTCATGTCTTGTATTGTGTCTCCAACTAAGTGCCGGTATCTGTTTGACGCGAAAGCCAGGCAATGACAAAGGAAATGCTCCAACGTCTCGTCATCTTCCCCGCATGCTATCACTTGCCGCACCGATTTTACGTAAGTGAGCTCTGGATTCCCCATAGGATTTTCGCCGTCCTACCGACCGTTTCGCTGTTCCACAATGTTGCATGCATATTCGTCTCCCACGCCCTTAACTCGGACTGCGTCGACCCGAAAGGCTTCGGGTTAACCAAGTTTATTGACTGCAGTCCTCTGGCCTTCACCGCCAAATCGTCTGCCCTTTCATTTCCCCTTACTCCGTTATGGCGCGGCACCCAAACGATTCGGATTTTCCCATCCTCATTCGTCGTTTTTTCGTTAGCACCACATCACTTCACGCATTCCGTGATCGCTCGGATCTCCGCCTGCAGGATAGTATTATGGTAAGGCAGTCTAAAACAGATCTCAGTCCCTGGGTTCTCAATGTTAACTCCCAGGCCCACTCCCAGCTTTGATCCATCCGTGTAGCATGATCTTCCAGATGGCAATACTGAGGATTCGTCAATCCAAGATTGTGCCGATGCAACAGTGCGTCGCACTCGACTTCAAGATTCATCTCAGATATCAGATCGGAAACCTTTTTTCCTTTCCTTCCAGGTTTCCTATCATCGCCTCGATTATACCGCGATGTGATGAGCTGCTCCCATCCTCAATCCATTCTCCCATCGCCTTAAGTCTCATAGCCGCAGTGGCTGCTCACACTTAATCTGTATGTCAATGGGTCGGATATCTAGAATAATTTCCAGTGCCCTAGTGGGCGTGGTCCTCATCGCTCCGTCTATGCCAAGACAACATGTTCTCTGAACCTGTTGTATATTGCACTTTTTCTCCATAGCAGTCCACCAAGCTACTGAGGCGTAAGTAAGTATTGGTAAGTACATAATTACAATAATTTATGGTAATTAAATTAACACCTGGTGTTAATTTCCGGTTTCGATCACTCTAGTCACAGCACGCATACCAATTGTACGGGGCGACGAGACGTCCCTCTGGCAGAAGGAGTACACTACAGCTGCCTTCTTGGATATTGAGGAATAATATGCTTTATGGCAGGATTATTAATGGGAACCTGTGAAATTGCGCGGTCAGAAGTCGGAAGGGGTGTTCTCGCCGATTCTGTGGGACCTAGTGATAAATAAAATCCTTTTGGATTTCGGCGGAGGTGTCACGAAGATAATTGTGACATCTGCTTCCCAGACGATTTATTGGATGTATTCGACCATCATGAGACCAGTACTAACCTAAAAGTAAAAGGAAAAGAGGACTCTTACGAGAGAATACGAGAAGGTCTAGAGATTGGCCCGCTTTGGGGTAGCAGTGGCATTGAGATCCGCACTGCAGGCAGGTCTGGAATCCATGCCGGATATGCATCCTAATGGGGCCTAGGCTGGGGAGCTAGGCATGCTGAAGGAAGCCACAGTTCCATTCTGGATGTTACGGTTGCGGAGGGTATATTGAGGAGGATCTCCGACTACCCTGGCAGCGGTAACAACTGCAATAAGGGCATTAAGGATTTGCTTGCCTGGGAGGGATGAATGGAGGGCGAATGCTGTGTTTGAAAGGATGATACCTCGATCTTCACTGATGGCTTCAAGATGGAGTCAGGGACTGGATTGGAAGTCTACTCCGAAGCACTCAATATCGGTATGTCTCTGAGATTGCCGGACAAGCGTACGGTCCTTTAGGCAGAGATCTGTGCCATTATAGTAGCCGCAAGAGAAATTCAGGTAAGAGATTTAGCATCTTCAAAACTCAAATTTATATGGACAGTATGACAGGCCTTGAGTTCAAGGATGGCAAGGTCGAGGTGTGTGGACATTGCTTGGAGTACCTGGATAGGCTACAAGTCCACGATTTGAGGCTGACATGGGTTCACGGAAATGAGGGGATTGCATAAAAGGGGAAGGCGGACGAATGCGCCCAGAATGACCAGAGCGGCATCGGTGGCAATATGGGCCTCAGCGGATGATTTTTGGACTGCTATGGTGCTCTGGTCAGTCATCGACCGGAGGAGGATAAGAAGTCGGCGTTCGATAAGAAGTCGATGAGTTCCTTAACAGGGGTCATAATCGGACACTGTGCCATAGGCCGCATGGCAGCGCGCATGAGAATAGCGCACAATGACTTCTGCAGGAGTTGTCTTGATGACAATGAGGAGTGGACTATCGACCATATGATATGTCCATGTCCAGGTCTGCAGGGAAAGCGGTTCTTCTACGATCTGGCTGATCCAGCGAACGTATCTCTGGCAAGTTTTCTGAGATTTGTTGACAATACGGAATGCTTCCGACGGTGGCTGCAATAATTTCAAGCGAAGGCACATACGAGTACTCGTACGTGCTTGCGTGGGGAAGGACGTATCACCCCCCACACGATCTCAATAATTCCTCAGCTCTAACCATTTCAAAAGTCAAAGAGTTATTTCTATCCGTTCTCAAATGGTAAATTTTCACTAGTTTTTTTCGATTCTATTCCATTGTCTGAAGCCCAAAGTTGGATGTATTGTAAGAAATGTAAGGCATCCAGTTGAGAATTTTAGGTCCTAGAATGAAATTCGTAAACTGAGTACACATTTATAAGGTTTATATTGTTAATCCAAGGACTCCATCAGTTACTACTTGCAAAAAAACTTCTTTATAGGATAAGACAATCTAGTATACATACATATAAATTTTTTCGGTATGATGTTCAAAACGGTCGGTCAATGGAATCGACAACGCGCATTCACAAAATCATCCCATCAAACGTTGTCAATATTTTCAGCAACGCCGACTTATGATTATGATACCATTGGTGTACGATTCTACAGTTCCTTTTTTCTACCAGTGCATTGTTCTAAACTTCAGCGAAATTGAACAATTAATGACCTTCACTGGATCCAAGAAAGTATAACATTACCTTTATGTTCCAACAACATTAAACTTACAACGAATATGGTTGAACCGCAATGTTTCGAAGCACGATAACGAATACAAGTATTTACTATGGGGACAACGGTGGGTGCTTCAAACCTAAGAAAAAGAATTAGTTACTTGTTAAAGTCTGTCATTTCAACCATAAAGTTAGAAGTTTGGGGATTTGAAAGTTTTTAATGAGAACTTTGATCGAAATAGGGCCATAAACCAGAAATTAAAGACACTGACGATGTTAGAATCCAGTGTTTTAATTGAACTTGAACACTGATTGTCTGTTTTTCAATGCCGAAAAAGAAAGGCAGCGAATGGAAGATTCCAGAGTGATTGTCTAAGACTATAGAAGGATTTTGGTACTTACATTTGATGATCTCTCTTTATATTATCCCTTCGAATACCCCAGATGCTGCCCAATTTCCCTGCGCAGACGAGTGTATAGGGATCTCTCCTATCGTGGAGCCTCCACAATAAATGAATTGATTTTGGAAATCAATAGAGTGATCAACGAACAAAGCAGAAATTATGGCTAAAGCCGAGTACTCACTTATCAGTCCTGACTTATCAGAAGTGATGCAGCTTGTTAAGCTCCGATTTATTGACCAACTTAAGAGTGATAGGGCGAGGAGGAGAACAATCGTATCCGTGGTCTCCGATCCAATAGAAGACAATCCCAAAATTGTATCCAACCGGTTGGATATCGAATTGTTTGGGTGAAATCCTGAAGAATGAAACAGATAGTTTGCCAAGGTAGAATGATATTTCCTACGCTTAATCTGAAGAAGTCATTACTTGAAACCTTCAGTCTGTCTTCGCATTAAGCGATCAGAAAATGACCTTAATGATGTACATAATGACTGCGACGTCTGTTCTAGCCAGAGGCATAGTTAACGTGTCGCTAGAATCATACCCTCAGATTCCAGTTATCCTGGAATGTTTTAAGTAGTCTTTACTCTCGCAAGCTTGTCTGCTCTGCAATTCCTTGGGATAGCAAAGCGGTAGTCTACTTAAATTATAGATTATGATTTTGGAGTGTTCACAACCCTCACTTTGTAACCATCTATCATTCTCTTCCGTCCTAATCCTGAAGACATAGTTAACATGTCGCTAGAGGCATACCCTCAGATTCCAGTTATCCTGGAATGTTTAAGGTAGTTCCTACTCTTGCAAGCTCGTCTGCTCTGCAATTCCTTGGTATATCTCTGTGGCTCGGCAGCCAGAACAGGTGAATTTTGAACCATCTCCCAGAGATTAAGTGGCTGCCTGAGAAGATATTTATGCCAATCGTCGTTATGACGTTATATCTTAGCCATTCCACCACTTCGTTAATTTCAAAGATCTGCACTTGATACATACTACAGTGGTCGGGTAACCTTCTCGATATGAGCCGTCCTAGTTCTTCAGAATACACTCCAAAGTCCAA
Organism: Stomoxys calcitrans; assembly: GCF_963082655.1. Lineage (NCBI taxonomy): Eukaryota > Metazoa > Arthropoda > Insecta > Diptera > Muscidae > Stomoxys > Stomoxys calcitrans. The sequence continues at coordinate 81,622,899 of NC_081556.1, forward strand.
CTGGTAGTCTAGTTTGGTACCATCCGTATAGAAGTGTATATAACTTCTATTACCAGGGATATTGTAGTTCCAAACGGATTTATTTATCAGGAATAGTGGTAGAGTACTTTTATCAAAGAGCGGCTCAGGCATGGTGTAATCTACACTGCCTGGAACATTGTATCAAGGATAGCAAAGTATCCGCCGTCCACCAGACCACAACACCATATAGCGTTATAGGTCTGACAACAGCAATATATACCCAGTGCATGACATGCACTTTAAACCTCCAAATTTTGTCAATGGCTTTTTTGCAGGTGTTAGGGGCAAGTGTTGCCTTTCTTGTCCTTTTCAAAATATTTGATTTGAAGTTTAATTTTCTATCCAGCAAAACATCTTTCGCGCTTTCAGTAAATGGAACATTCTCTCCCCCCAAGGAATCATGTGCCACTGTAGGTAGCTTGTATCTCCTGCTGAAAAGAACTAGTTCTGTCTTAGACGGTTGTCCATTTCGATGTTGTACTTACAACTTCCAGAAGTATATTTCTAAGAGTGTTGGGAAACTTTCCTCTAACCGCAATTGTCACGTCATCAAAATATGCGACCACTTTTTCACCAACTTCTTCCAGAGACAATAATACATTGTTATTGGCTATATTCCAAAGTAGAGGAGACAGTACACCTCCATCTTTGTAGATCCACAGATGCCAAGCCTGCAGTAATGAATCTTTTAGTAAGTAATTTATTAATAAACTTTCTTACGGTAGAGATGATGCCTAGAAACTCCAACTCCTTCGGTAGTCGGTTTTACATTATTGAAAGCACCTTTAATGTCAAGAAATGCTACTATTGTATATTCCTTGATAGCGAGAAAACCCTTTATGTAGCCGAATAGGTCGTGAAGGGCTGTTTCAGTAGACTTGCCCTTACTATATTCATGCTGTTGCCGAGACAGATGATCGCCAGGGATCTTAGCCCTAAGATATCTCTCTATCAACCTCTGTGGAGTCTTCAGCATAAAGGATGACAGACGAATTGGACGAAAATCTTTCGCCTTCTTATAGTAAGGTTTGTGCTTTTGGAATGAAATTGGCATTTGTGTCCCTCTATCCCATAGGTATATACAACATTCTGATACAAGCAGAGTATATTTGCCTTAGTCAAGGAGCCAGTCTATCATCGCCGGAGGGCACCATAGTTCAGAGGTTAGCATTCCCTCTTATAATGCCGAACGCAATGGCTCGAATCTTGGCAAGAACATCGGAAAAAAATCGGTGGTTATCCCCTCCTAATGTTGACGCCATTTATGAGGTACTATGCCATGAAACCCTTTTCCTCAAATAGGTGTCACACAGCTACACGCCGTTAGGATTCGGCTATAAAAAGGCGGCCCCTTTTCATAGAGAATTCATGAGCTCCCATGGATATGTGAAAAGTTTGTCCATGTTCCTTAATGAGAGTTCATGGGCTACTTTGCATTTTATACATCATCAGAGCCTGGCGATTTAAAATAATCGAAACTTTTTATTGTTCGAAAGATTTTTGATTCAGACACAATTTTCCCAACAACCTCCGATGAAAGTATATCAAAGACAACCTGTTCTGGTGCCACGTTGTCCATTGGAGAGTTCCCCGGGAAATGTGTATCAACGAGTATTTCTAGTGTTTCCTTACTATACATTGCCCATACAATATATTACTTTTGAATGTAGCCTACCGTAATAGGTTTCGAGGATAGGAACTTCCTTAGCCTAAAGCCCTCAGACGTATCCTCCACGGATCTGCAGAAATTAAACCAGGATTTGTTTTGAACATTTTTTAAAAACTTCTTAATTCAGCCTTATAGACGTCCCACTCATGCCCTTGTAGCTTTCGCCCTGTTGAAGAGCTTCCTGTACCTTCCTTAGACCAAATAGGTCTGGGGTCCAAATAGTTCAGTTGGCTGTTTGCCCTTTGGTTTGGATGTAGGACATGCTGTTTCAAGCGGGTCATTCATAGCCTTCGTGATCCGCTTAACCATTATGTCTAGGAACTCCACAGTTTCCACTTTCTTTTCAGGTCTAGGGGGGGTAATCGTGCAGAATGTGTGCCGGAATTTGACCTAATCCGCCTTTTTTCTGTTCACACGAGAGCCATCTTCTGCAGTATTTTCTCCAAGATTGAAGCTAATATAAGGATGATCAAAGAAGCTGTGGTCATCCAACACTTCCCAGTCGCATTTCCTTCCGCTTTTATTGTTCGATACAAAGGTAACATCTAGTACCTCCTGCGTGTTCCCGGATCTTAAGGTCGGCTTATTCCCTCTTTTTATTAATCGCCAGATTGTAACTTATGATACCTTAGCTGGCCCTGTGCGTTTCGGTACCCCATAAAACGGCTTTTTGAAAATGGATTTCTCTTTAAGCTTTTGTTTTGTATTGATCGTCTACTTTCGAAATCATATTTCAAAGCTACCACTTGGGATAGCACATTCCAATTTGAGGGCAAAAAGTGTCCTCTACTACCAAAGAGCTTTTATCGGCCTTCATATATTATTTTTAATTTCTTCTTGTTTTGGGTAGGATGCGGGGAGGGCGATTGCTCTCTGACACTGACTTTCCATTTGTGTACACTATGTTCTCAGTCGGCCTACGTGACAGTTTAGTGTTGTTTAAATTGGGAGGAGAGGGTAGGTCCCTCCGACGCTAACACCAAAAAGACTATTTGATTCCATTATTGTTGCTGTCTACAGACACCAAAGAATAAATTTGTATGTTAGATTTGTACTGTACTTTTAAATACTTTTCATTTGATATCCATATTGACCAAAGCGGTGAAAGTGTCCTGTTGGCGGGTTGGGGACCCCCCTAATTTGTACACCAAGTTCGTACTCTACTCTTAAATAACTTTCATTTGATACCCATATTGTCCCAATCGATAAACATGTCCGTTCCGGTGGTTTTTGGGATGAGGCGTCTCCCAGGTTATATCATACCTACATTTTATACCAATTACGTGTTTTTGAGGTACCATAAGGTGGCATGGGAAGGTTCAATGGGAATTGGAAACACATCTTGTCCCGTTCGCTGTACCTGTCCGTTTGGAGCATAATTTTAGGGTGGGGCAGTCCCCATGAGAATTGACCTCAAATTTTTTTTATAAGTTTCATATTCTACTTCCAATTACCTTTCCGCCCCCTCGCTGGCATCACAAAATAAAGTACCCTAGTTTCACTGGGGGCTAATCTTTACCATTTGAAAATCGGTTAGGCCGTTTTTATACTCGCCTCTATAGGATGGGGGAATACTAATCTACTCATTTCGTTTGTAACACCTCGAAATATCGTCCAAGACCCTATAAAGTATATATATATATTTATGATCGTCGCGACGTCCTGAGTCGATCTAGCCATGTTCGTCAGTTCGTCTGTGGAAATCAAAATAGTGGTCAAACGCGTAAATCTAGCCTCTTGAAATATTGCACAGATACTTAATAATGATGTAGGTCGTTGGGGATTGAAAATGGGCCATTTCAGTTCAGATTTGGATATAGATCCCATATAAACCGATATCCCGATTTGACTTCTTTTGCTAACATTTTTCACGTAATGTACACATCGGCTTAAGAACTGATATAGCTCCGATATAAACCGATCTCCCGATTTGACTTCTTGAGTCCTTACAAGCCACAATTTATGCCCGATTTGGCTAAAATTTTGCATGTTATGCTCCGATATGAGTTTCAACAACTGTGTCAAGTTCGATCGAAATCAGTCTATAACCTGATATAGCTCCAATATAAACCGATCTCCCGATTTGATTTCTTGGGCCCTTTCAAGCCACAAATTTTTGTTTGATTTGGCTGAAATTTAGCCGGTAGTGTTCTGTTATGACTTTCAAAAACTGTGACTAGTACGGTCCAAATTGGTCTATAACGTAATATAGCTTCCATATAAACCGATCTCCCGATTTGACTTGTTGACCTCTTACAAGCAGCATTTTTTGTGCGATTTGGCTGAAATTGAGCATGTAGTGTTCGCTTATGACTTCGAACATCTGTGCATAGTACGGTTCGAGTCGGTCTATAACCTGATGCAGCTCCTATATAAACCGATCTCCCGATTTGATTTCTTCAGTCCTTACAAGTCACAATTTCCGTCCGATTTGGCTGAAATTTTGCACGTAGTGTTTTGTCATAACTTTAAACTTCTGTGCCAAGTACGGTTCAAATCGGTCTATAACCTTATATATTTCCCATATAAACCGATCCCCCAATTTGACTTCTTGAGCCCTTACAAGCCGTAATTTTTGCATGTTTTGGCTGACATTTTGCACATGGTGTTCCCTTATGACTACTAACAGTTGTGCAAAGTACGGTCCGAGTCGGTCTATAAGCTGATATAGCTTCCATATAAACCAATCTCCCAATTTGACTTCTTGAGCCCTTTCAACCCGCAACTTATGTCCGATTTGGCTGAAATTTTGCTCTTAGTGTTCTGTTATGACTTTCAACAACTGTGCCTATACGGTACGGTCTATAACGTTATATAGCTCCCATATGTACCGATCTCCCGATTTGACTTCTTTTGTCCTTACAAGCCGCAATTTTTGACCGATTTGGCTTATAATTTTTCATGCGATGTTCTTTTACGACTTCCAATAACTGTGCCAAATACGGTCCAAATCGATCTGCCGAGCAACATTGTTCGGTTCCTAGAAGCTATAATTTTTGCTGGTTTGATAGAAGTTTGGTATGTAGAATAAAGTTATGCCCTTCAATAAAATTTATTTTGTATACATTTTTAGAAGAATCCACGGTGGTGGGTTCCCAAGATTCGGCCCAGAACTTAGCACGCTTTTACTTGTTGAGTCCATTCTGTATTCTGCCTAGCTGTACCCGGCCCGGTCTGCTGGGCTTTTATTAGCACAACGCAACTAAAAATAAGTTTCATACTTACTACCATATATATCTCCGCAGTACAATTTGTTTATCTTCAACCAAATACGAGTAACTTTTATTGAACCTCATATAGCCATGATGGACAAATATTCACATTTTGGGAAGTGTTTTAGGGGGTTAGCAACCTCCTATCACTTGAATCTCATTTTTAATGCCATATTCTTAGTGTACTCCCGAATACCTTTCATTTGAGTCCCATATCCTTTTGATCGTTTAATATGCCCTCTTGGGACGGTTCAGGGGCAACCCCCTCGGTAATTACACCCAATTTTTAATATTCGATAATCATATTCGTAATCTACTCGCGAATAGCTTTCATTGGAGTCCCATATTGTCCCGATCGGTCCAAAGCCCTAGGTATTTGGATCCAATTTTTGACATCATATTCGTATTCTACTCCCGAATACCTTTCATTGGAGTCCCATATTGTCCCGATCGGTCCACTTTGATTTTTAGCAGTACTTTTAGGGCTTTTTGGGCTTGGGGCGGGTCCCTTGGTACCTGTATCCAATTTTAAATATCTTTTTCATACTCTAATCCGAAATATCTTTCATTTGATTCCCATACTGTCCCGATCGGTTCAATTTTGATTTTGGCCGCTACTTTTGGGGCGGTTTTGGGCCAACCAACTTAACACCCGGCAACTTTAGGCTTGCGGGCGGCTTCGCAGTGCGACACCTCTTTAAAGAGAAGTTTTACATGGTATAGTACCTCACAAATGTTGCCAGCATTAGGAGAGGAAAACCACCATTGAACATTTTTTCTGATGGTCTCGCCAGGATTCGAACCCAGGCGTTCAGCGTCATAGGCGGCCATGCTTACCTCTGCGCTACGGTGCCCGCCAGTAATGAAATTTACTAATTTCGAGGCAGTAGTAGAATCTTCAGTGCTTAGCGAAGAAAGAAGAAGAAGCAAGAAGGCAGGTTCTGGGTCTCCCATTCCCCAGATTCTTAAGTAGTTAGGGGAAGTCTTGAGTTATATTAGCTACTTCAAAGTCCATGCCGAATACAGTTCGCATAGCTCCACCTTCTAGAGCAGTCATCATTTTAACTAACCAACGCCCTGAATGAAACCCATTATAGGCCGGATAAACACGAGTTTGGCCTGAATAAATCTAAATGTTGTGTTTGTTTGCATACGCTAAAATTTGTGTTCCTTCCTGCACTATACCATAACTATAAATTTATTTATAGCCATTTTTAATTTGTTTCAATAATTAAGCTTTACTAAATTCATAAATGCAGCATATATAGTCAAATTATGTTTAATGCGAGCGCATTAATTTATTTTATTTATTGACTTCAAAGTTGATTTCGATGACAACGACTATAAGACGAGATGCAAAACAATAAAAACGCCACCCAAATGACCCGATGGCCGAATTAGTAGAGCGGTTAGTCATTGGTTCGATTCCCACCAAAGGCTCTAAAATGTCGCTACAAATTTAAATGAAATGTTTAATGTCACTCAAGTTCCCTGACCCATAAAATTATAATACAAATTAATTTGGACTACAAGTCATTAATCATAGAAAATATTGCCACCCTAATATCTAATGGTTGATATCTACAGCTCTTGCTGTGTGACTTGTGCTCTTTTTCGTCGTTGTTTTATTGTTTCTTGTTTTGGACTCAATGAAAAAATTGTTGTTTACACACATTTCTGCCTCCGCTGCCGTTGTTTTTTAATTGCTGAATACTGCTTGCCGTTGATATTGGATTTTATTCGTCTTTATCACTTGGACTACCATATTTGTATTTTGTATTGATAACGCATTGATTAACTCCGCACGGCGTAAATATTTGAATTTTCCCAAAAATTAACAAAAACCAACAAAAACTCGACAAGCCCGCCATATTTCTATTTAATGCGTTTTTATCTACCTTTTCGCTGTGGCGCGTTTACCTCTAAAATCTTATTGGGTATTTCTATAATGATAAGCGGCGCATTAGTCTTCCTGAAAAAACGGATTATAAAACATATGTTTTCTTACAAGTAGCCCTAAATTCAGGTAATTGTGGCTTCTATGCTCGCCTCAAATGCGATTTGTGTCCATTTGGTAGGTTAAGATACCTTTCGACGTTATTGACATTTTCTAAGAGGCGACAATAAGGATTAGCTCTGCAGGCGAATTTTAAAATCAAATATGCAAATATTGCAAACGAAACTGTTTGTGCAAATAATATGTTTGAATTTGCGAAATTACCTCAGGAATTTGTGTTTCCCCACAAATATCTATAATCCTGCACATAAGTCGTAAAGCACCTAAATATTGAGTTGATTAAAGCTAGAACAAGTAAAAGCGTGCTAAGTTCGGCCGGGCCGAATCTTATATACCCTCCACCATGAATCGCATTTGTCGAGTACTTTTCCCGGCATCTCTTATTTGCTCTGTTATTAGAACGATATCAAGATATGGTCCGGTTTGGGTCACAATTAAATTATATGTTGGAGACCTGTGCAAAATGTCAGCCAATTCGAATAAGAACTGCGCCCTTTGGGGGCTCAAGAAGTAAAATGGAGAGATCGGGCTATAGACCGAAATCTAAATCTACCTAAATCTTTTTATACCCTCCACCATAGAATGGGTGTACACTAATTTCGTCATTCTGTTTGTAACTCCTCGAAATATTCGTCTCAGACTCCATAAAGAATATATATCCTTGATCATCATGACATTTTATGTCGATGTGGCCATATCCGTTCGTCTGTCCATCCATCTGTCCATCTGGCCATCCGTCCGTCCATCTGTTCGTCCGTCTGTCTGTCGAAAGCACGCTAACTTTCGAAGAAGTAAAGCTAGCCGCTTGAAATTTTGCACAAATATTTCTTATAGGTGTAGGTCGATTGGGATTGTAAATGGGCCCTATCGGTCCATGTTTTGATATAGCTGCCATATAAACCGATCTTGAGTCTTGACTTCTTGAGCCACTAGAGCTCGCTATTCTTAATCGATTTGGCTGAAATTTTGCATGAGGTGTTTTGTTATGATTTCCAACAACTGTGCCAAGTATGGTTAAAATCGGTTTATAACCTGATATAGCTGTCATATAAACCGATCTGGGTAGTTGACTTCTGGAGCTTCTAGAGGGCGCAATTCCTATTCGATTTGGCTGAAATTTTGCATTATGTATTTTATTATGACTTTCAACAACTGTGCGAAATAATGTTCAAATCGATTCATAACCTGATATAGGTGCCATATAAACCGATCTGGGGTCTTGACTTCTTGAGCCTCAAGAGGGCGCAATTCTTAGTGATATTCAATAACTGTGCTAAGTTAGGTTCAAATCGGTCAATAACCTGATATAGCTGCCATATAAACCGACCTTGAATCTTGACTTCTTGAACCACTAGAGGGCGCAATTCTTATCCGATTGGAATTAAATTTTGCACGAAGTATTTTGTTATAATATCCAGCAACTATGCCAAGTATGGTTCAAATCGGTTCATAATCTGATATAGCTGTCATATAAACTGATCTTGCGACTTGACTTCTGGAGCTTCTAGAGGCCGCAATACCTATCCGATTTGGCTGAAATTTTGCATTATGTATTTTATTATGACTTTCAACAACTGTGCGAAATAATGTTCAAATCGATTCATAACCTGATATAGCTGTCATATAAACCGATCTGGGGACTTGACTTCTGGAGCTTCTAGAGGGCGCAATTCCTATCCGATTTGACTGAAATTTTGCATGACATATTTTATTGTGACTTTCAATAACTGTCCCAAATCGGTTCATAACCTGATATAGATGCCATATAAAGCGATCTGGGGTTTTGACTTCTTGAGCCTTTAGCGGGCGCAAATCCTATCCGATTTCGCTGGAATTTTGAATGACTTCTTTCGTTATGACTTTCAACAACTGTGCAAAGTATGGTTCAAATCGGTCCATAACCTGATATAGCTGCCATATAAACCGATCTGGGAGCTTGAATTCTTGAGCCTCTATAGGGCGCAATTATTATCTGAATTGGGTGGAATTTTGTACAACAGCTTCTCCCATGACCTTCAACATACGTGTTAAATATAGTCCGAATCGGTCCATAGCCTAATACAGCTCCCCTATAAAACGATCTCCCTATTTTTCTTTTTGAGTCCCTAAAGGGAGTAATTCTTATTCGATTTGGCTGACATTTTACACAGTGACTTCTACTATGGTCTCCTTGATATAGTTCTAATAGCATAGTAATCCTTTTCTTTTATCCTTTACTTTCCTTTGTTTTCCTAAAAAGAGACACCGGACAAAAGAACTCGACAAATGTGATCCATGGTGGAGGGTTTATAAGATTCGGCCCGGCCGAACTTAGCACGCTTTTACTTGTTCAAATATATAAAAGCCATATGAAGTTATGAAGTACAAGTCATAGGAAAAAATCACCTCGAAAATTTCAGGCAAATTGAATAGTAATTGCTCCCCCAAGAGGCTCAGAAAGTCAATTTGAGAGATCAGTTTGTATGGCAGCGTAATCAGGTTATGAACTGATGTAGATCATACTTGGCACAGTTGTTGGAAGTCATATGCAAAATTTCAACCAAATTGAATAAGAATTGCGCCCTCTAGAGGCTCAAGAATTCTAATCGGGAGATCGGTTTATATGGCAGCTATATCAGGATATGGATTGATTTAAACCATACTTGACACAGTTATTGGATGTCATACCAAAACGACATGTGCAAAATTTCAACCTAATTGGATAACAATTGCGCCCTCTAGATGCTCAAGAAGTCTATTCGGGAGGTCGGTTTATATGGCAGCTATATCAGGATATGGATTGATTTAAACCATACTTAACACAGTTGTTGGGTGTCATACCAAAACTATATGTGCAAAATTTAATCCAAATCGGATAAGAATTGCGCCCTCTAGAAGCTCAAGAAGTCTTATCGGGAAATCGGTTCATACGGCAGCTATATTAGGTTATATACTGATTTCGACCATACTTACCACAGTTATTGGAAATCATAACAAAACGCTTCATGCAAACATTTCATCCAAATTGGATAAGAATTGCGTCTTCTAGAAGCTCTAGAAGTCAAGACCCAAGAACCGTTTAGATGGCAGCTATATCAAAACATGGACCGCTTTGGCCCATTTACAATCCCAACCGACCCAGACTAATAAGAAGTATTCGTACAAAATTTCTGATGTTTTCAGCAGGATTTGAGCCTAGGCGTTCAGCGTCATAGGCGGACATGCCTCCAATCGTCGTTACATTAGTTTCAGTATTGAAGCAACTGCTACAGTAGTGGTGCCTCCGTCAAACAGAAGAAAGGCGCATTGCGATAAATTTCGGCACACATAGTGCTCGACTATCCCTTCCAATACTGAAAAGGAAGTGGAAACTGCACACGACGGTCAAGCGGATCACAAAAGATCTGTATAACTCAGCATGTCTTAGAACAGAGCCAAGGTGAAAACAGCGGTCGCCATGGTGAACCTCAGAACTGGTTGGTCTAATGAAGGGTTGCAGAAAGCTTTTAACAGGACGAAAGCCATAAAGACACCACACGACTAGTACGTCTACTGAGCTAAGAAAATATAAGGGCGAGCTGAAAAAGGCTAGGGGCTAAGGAAGACACCTATTTCAGTAAGATTCATTCAGAAGTCGGAATGAAGAAACGCCAGAACGCGTGATGCATTGGTTATATTTTTATTATTATTATTCGTTTCTTTATTTTGCAATTATCATTTTAGTCCATAATTTCATACAAAATTAATAATGTTTGGTTTATATATATAAATATTTACAGTTCATTTGAAATTAATTAATTTTGCAAACAAGAAACAAGCAAGTTACTTTGACAATGGTTTTGAAAAAACCGTCAGTCGTAAAATAGAAGTTAATATCATGTTCTCGTAAAATTATATTCATTTATTAAGAATTCTCTGTACTTTGAACCAGATTTTAAATATGTGACAAGTTTTCTCCAGTGGTTTACATTACTGCCGTTTAAAATGTTTATTGTATCTTCTTCAGTTAATATTGGTGTTTGAAAGATTCGTATTCTGAACTCTCTCATAACTGGACAAACTCCCAAGAAATGGCGTATAGTTTCCTCTTCATTCAGATTACAAAGGGAACAATTTTTCATTTCATTCTCCGCGTAAAAATTCGTTGCATTCAAATGGACTAATCCGCATCGCGCCTTAAATATCCAAGATATTTCCTCGCTGGAAAAAGAATCAGTAAAGTAAAATTCTCCTCTAGTGTGATCTAAGAATTTATATATTCTTGACATGCTTTGTGATTTTTTCCTCAGATTTTCATTTATTAATTGTATTTTTTTATTATAAACAATATGTGAATTAAAAATTTTCCATTCATGTTCCTGGGAAGTATTTGGCCATTGGACGTTCAAATTTTCCGCTAGTGCTTTGACCTCCGTTACCCAGAATACTTCTTCCTGCAACAGCAATTTTGTTAGTATTTTTGGCAATCGATTTTCATGGTACTTGTACATTATTTGGTAAATGTAATGTAGATGAAGATTTATTGTGTATAAATGGCAATTTTCGACAGATGTCTCCAGCATCAACGCGTAATTCGGGGTGAAATTTGGTATTTTAAGTATTTTCTTCAGAAAGTAGCGTTGCAAATTATCAACTTCCTCAAAGTGAGAAAAGCCCCATACCTGAGCCGCATATGTCTGAATTGATCGAACGACAGCTTGATATACGTCCCACTTCTTTCCTATCTTTATTTCTCTCTTTCGAAGTAAGCAATCCCACGTTGCATTTATAGCTGTTTTTGACTCATCTGTTCGCTTTTCTATATGTTTTGTAAATTTTAGTTTCGGCGTAAATGTTACTCCTAAATACTTATACTCATTTACTACTTTTATCGGCTGCCCTCCGTATGTCCATTTTTCGTTGTGGCTCTGACGTCCTCCATTTCTAAATATCAACATTTCTGATTTGTCCATGTTTACTTTAAGGTTCCAGGTATTGCAGTACATTTCTAATTTGGAAATCATGCTCTGCATTGTTGATATATCATCGGCAAGTATTACTATATCGTCCGCGTATAACAGAAGTCTTATGTTTAGATGTTGAATATAAATTCCTCCTTCAAGATATTCATGCAAATCATTAATGTACAGTGAGAAAAGTATCGGTGATAGTAGACATCCCTGCTTAACTCCTGAATTAGTTTCAAAATAATCTGATAATTCTTCTCCCGTCCAGACTGCGTATTGTGTGTTGTTGTATATACTTTGAACTAATGTTATAAATTTGTTTGATACGCCCATCTGTGAAAGTTTATATAGTAGAGACTTTCTGAAAACATTATCAAATGCCGCCTTAAAATCTACGAAAAATGCATATATCTTCTTCTTTTCTTTTAATTTTAGGCTTACAATAGATGCCAGATTATATATGTTATCTACAGTCGAGTAGCCTTTTCTGAATCCAGCCTGGTATTCTGTTAAAATTTGGTGGTATTCCACCCACTTGCAAAGTCGTTCATTTAGAATACCCATCATTATTTTCGCTAAACAATTCATAAACGCAATTCCTCGATAATTTGTTGGTTGGTACAAGTCACCTTTTTTGTGAATTGGAAATATTACCGTTCTTATAAAAGTATTATCAATTATTCCAGTATCAAAGATTGTGTTATATCTTTTCAATATTTGTTTATGGAAATCATCTGAGGCATATACGATATGCTCATATGGGATACGATCCTCTCCCGGAGCTTTGTTCATCTTTAAGTTTTTCAAAACATATTTGAGCTCATCCATGCTTATTTCTCTATCTAGTATAGCATCGGTGTTCCAGTTGGGCGCATAACTCATTTCTAACGAACTGTGTGATGGGTTCAATAAATTTTCAAAGTGTATTTTGAAATTATCTGCTGATAACACGCTACTTATTTGGAATTTATGATTTCTAATTTCTTTAACTGCCTTCCACCATTCCTTGGAATTCGTTACATTATTTACAGTGTACATCAGTTTTTCATTATAACTCTGTTTACTTGAGCTGCAATTATCTTTATATTGTTTTAGCGAGTTTAAGTATTTTAGTTTTGCATCTGAAGTGTCTGTTGTTTTAAACATTTTTAGCAATTTAAACATTTTTTCTCTTGCTGTATGACACTTCAAATTGTACCACGGTTGTTTTGGTGTAAACTCAACATTTCTGGTTATTATCTGGCATTGGTTATATACTGCAATTGTCAGACCTGTAGTGATATATGGTGTTGTGGTCTGGTGGATGGCGCATCAAAAGTCCACGTACTGTTCAATACTCAACCGGATCCAAGGGATGGCTTGTTTGTACATCAGAGCCGAACTGAGGAAGACACCATCTGATGCACTGAATTTAATGCTACATATAATGCCTCTGGACATTGTTGTTAGACAAATTGCAGCGACCACTGCCGTGAGGTTAAGGGAGTTTTCTCATTGGTCATGTGGCGGCTACGGACACTGTGTTTTCCTTGATACAATATCCGATGTTCCAGACAGTGTGGATTAGAACCTACCTGTGCTGCATTTTGATAAAAATTACTGTACCACTATTCCTGATAGAACCGATTGGAACTATGATATCCCTGCTAACAGAAGTTACATAGACTTCTATACGGATGGTTCCAAACTAAACGACCAGATGGGCTTTGGGGTGTACTCTAAAGATCTAGAACTGGTCATATCGAAAAGGTTACCCGACCACTGCAGTGTGTATCAAACAGAGATCCTTGCAATTAAGGAAGTGGTGGTATGGCTAAGATATAATGTCATAACGACGGTTGGCATAAATATCTTCTCAGACAGCCAGGCAGCCATTAAATCCCTGGATAACGTATTTCTGAACACAAAAACCGCCCTCGACTGTCGCATATCTCTCAACGAGATTGCTGAACATTTCAAAGTTCACCTGTTCTGGAGCCGGGCCACAGAGATATCCCATGGAATTGTAAAGTGGATGAGCTTGCGAGACTAGGAACTACCTTACACATTCCAGGGAAACTGGTATCTGTGGGTATGCCTCTAGCGACATGTGAGCTAAGTTTTCAGGATCAGGCCCGAAGGACAACGAATGATAGATCGGGGGATAGAGGGGGCTGTGAGCATTCCAAACTTATGTGGCCTAATTTAAACTTGGAGAGGTCTACCGCTTTGCTGGCTTGAACAGACGTCTCAGTCATTGTGTTCGTCATGACAGGTCACTCAGTCATTGTGTCCGTCATGACAGGTCACTGTCTAATCGGAAAACATGCAGACAGACTGAATGTTGCCAGCAACGACTTTTGCAGAAGCTGTGTGGACATCGAAGAAGAAGATACTATAGAATACCTTCTGTGTGTGTGTCCCGCACTAGCGGTCAGAAGGAGTTCCATTTTTGGTTCTCGTTTCTTTGGGAACCTGTCTGATTTAGCGATGTAAACATTCTCAAGTTGTTGGGCTTTTTAAAGTGGTCTGGATGGTTCAACGGTAGGGACTAGAAGGCATCTTCTTTCTTCTGTTCCTGTGGTATCACAATGGACGAAAGCGTCTCAGTTAGTCTGATGGCAGACTGCCACTTAAACCTAACCTAATCTTACCTTGGTCGTAAAGTAATGGTACAGTAAAGTAACCACGTAGAGTAAGTAATGGCCATCAATTAAATTAATTCTTATTTGGCCCTGCCGAACTTGTTCTTGTACTTGTTTTTATACCGTGCTTGTACTTATTTTTATATCCTCCACCATAGGATAGGCGTATGCTAATTTTGTCATTCCGTTTATAACACCGCGATATATTAGTCTTAGAACCCATAAAGTTTATAAATTCTTTATAGTCATGACAGTTTAAGTCAAATTAGTCATGTCCGTCTGTCAAAAGCACGCTAACTTTCGAAGGAGTCAAGCCAGGCTGTTCGGATTCCAAGTTGGCCAAATCGATCCATAGTTAGATATAGATCTCATATACACCAATCAACCGATTAGACGATAACTTTTTCTATGAGCTCAAATATACGTACCAAAAATTGTTCGAATCAGTCCAAAACCGGATATTGCTCTCATATATCCCGATCTCCCGATTATACTTCTTGAGCCTCTAGACGATGCAATTCTTATTCAATTTAGCTGAAATTTTGCCTGATGGTTTCTCATATGACCTCTAGCAGTAATCCCAAGTATAGCCCATATCGATCTATAAACTGATATAGCTCATATATAAACCTTTATTTCTACTTTACTTGAACCTCTAGAGATTGCAATTCTTACCCGATTTTGCCGAAATTAAGCACTATGATTTCTGCTATGACCTTCAATATCTATACCAAGTATGGACCAAATCGGTTCATAACCTGATGTATGCCCTATATAAACGATCTCTGGATTTGACATCTTGCCCTCCAATAGAAAGCAACTCCTCTCCAAAAATTTGCCCTTGAACATTCCATTAAGGAACAGGGGCAAACCTCTCACGCTCATGCTCAAGTAAAGCGGAGTCCGAACGGTGTCATGCAGTGCGACATCTCTTTGGGGAGGAGTTTTTACATGGCATAGTACCTAACAAATGTCGCCAGCTTTAGGAGGGGGTAATCACCGCTGAAAATTTGTTATGTTCTCGCCAGGAGATGACTTGTGCTAAGGCGCAATGACTTGTGCTAAGATCCCCGACATTCGTGCTGAATATGATCCAAATTGGTTTGTATTTTAATATAACCCCCGATTAGAGGCCACCGTAGCGCAGAGATTAGCATGTTCGCCTATGACGCTGAACGTCTGGGTTCGAATACTGGCGAGATCATCAGTAAAAATTTTCAGCGGTGGTTTTCCCCTCCTAATGCTGGCAACATTTGTGAGGTACTATGCAATGTAAAACTTCTCTTCAAAGAGGTGTTGCACTGCGGTATGCCGTTCGGACTCGACTATTAAAAGGAGGCCCCTTATCATTGAGCTTAAACTTGAATCGGACTGCACTCATTGATATGTGAGAAGTTTGTCCTGTTCCTTAGTGGAATTTTCATGGCCAAAATGTGCATTTTGTATATAGAGCGATCTCCCGGTTTAGGATATTAGGCTCATAAAAGCTGCATTTATTTCCCGATTTGGCTAAAATTTGGCACAATGATTAGGGTTAAAATCCTCGAATTAAGTGCAGACTAAAGTTAAAATCCGTCTATACCTTAATCTAGCCCTGATATAGACCGATCTCTCGATTTAAGGTCTCAGTCCAATTAAATCCGCCGTTGTAACATAATACAGTAAGCTGTGTTCAGCGCTTCGATGATCGTATCGAGTATCGTTTAGATCGGACCAGTTTTGGGTATAGCTCCCATATAGACTGATCTTTCCATTGGAGGTCTTTCACCCATAAATGGCGGGTTTATTCCCCGTTTTTGCTGAAATTTTGTAGAGTTAGCTATGTTAAACCCCTACACATCCTCCCCGTATATGGTGCAGATTGGATTATATTTGGATGTATGTAGCTGCTATGTATATCGATCTATCGATTAATGGTCTTGAACCCATATAACACTCTTTTATAAGCAGATTCTTCTGAAATTTTGAACATTAAATTATGGTGAGTTTGCTTCAGATCAGACCATATTTCGGTATAGCTTCTATAGGTTCAGAATAGTGCATTTTTCACAGGATTCTAACCAAATGTTGTTTATCGATATTCGGGTTCAATATGGTTGAGTTCGGTCTATATTTGGATACAGCTGCATATAAGGCCGATAAAGGATGAATTTTTCACTGCATTTTGACGAAAGGTTTTTAGTATATATATACGAGGTGGTGGGCATCCAAGGTTCGGTCCGAACAAAGTTAATGCCATTTTATTTGTTTTTATAATACCCTACACCACTACTGTGGCACATTGTATTATAACTTTGTGAATTAGTTTGTAACACCCAAAGGGAAGCGAGATGGACCTATGTCCGTCCGTCTGTCCATATTAATTTGTGTACAAACTACAAGTCGCAATTTTCATCCGATCGTATTCAAATTTGGTATGAGCATGTTTTTCGGCCTAGAGACAAAGCCTATTGAAATTGGAAAAAATCGGTTCCGATTTGGACATAGCTTCCATATATATGTTCGTCCGATTTGCAGTAATACTGCAATAAGATGGTCATTAATTAATCGATTCTCTCGAAATTTGGCGGAAATGATTTCCTTATAACTCCCAACATTGCAGGTGAATTTCATAGAAATCGGTTGAGATTTGGATATAGGTCCCATACATATGTTCGTCCGATATGCAGTAATAATGTAATGAAATGGTCATTTGTTAACCGATTCTCTTGAAATTTGTTAGGAAGGATTTTCTCTTGACTCTCGACAATACTGGTGAATTTCGTGGAAATGGGTTTAGATTTATATATTGCTCTCATCTATATATATATCGCCCGATTTTCACTCCTAGAGCCACTGCAAGCGCATTTATTGACCAATCTTCACAAAATTTTGTATAACGCATTCCTCGACGACTTCCACAATGTCTATAAAGTTTGCTCGAAATCGGTTCAGATTTAGACATGGCTCCCATATATATGTTCGCCCGATTTGCAGTTATATTGCAATCAAATAGTCATGTATTAAACGATTTTTTCGAAATATGGCAGGAAGGATTTTCTCTTGACTCTCGACATTATAGATGAATTTCGTAGAAATCGGTTCAGATTAAGATATAGCTGTCATATATGTATATTGCCCGATTTTCACTACAAGAGCAACAGTAAGAGTTTTTTGACCGGTATAGCAAAAATTTTCCACAACTCTTTTCTCGACGAGTACCACATTATCTGAGAAATTTTCTCCAAATCGAAATTTTGAATTAGATATAGATATAGATATAAATTTTGGGTAATTTGCAATATGTATGTGCACAACTCTTTTCTTGACGAGTACCATATTATCAAATTATGGGTAATTTGCAATAATATTGCCATTCGTAGTTATTACAGCTTGAACATATTTGCTCGAAATGTGATGCGGATTGTTTAATAACTCATCTGAAAACATCCGGCGAGGAATCTGAACCATCAAAATTGGTTCAGATAAGACATAGCTCCCACTTTGTACCTATTAGATAGGTATAGGGTACTATAAAGTCGGCACCGCCCGACTTTCGCCTTTCCTTACTGGTTTTTTTTTTTTTCAATTGGATAAAAAAAAGCCTTGATTATGTACCGACCGAGACCAAATTTGACGCAGAAACTGAAATTCATAACCGAACACTACCTGCAACTTTTTCAGCCAAATCGTTTAAAAACTGTATCCTTCAGAAGTAAGTCTGGAGATCGGTTGATATGATGAATGTTAGTTTTGAATTTGCCAAGTTTTGAAGCAAAAGTAATTCGTTTATAGTAAAATCTAAAGAAACTTCGAAAGTGAACGTCATCCATTTCATCTCGGGCGGAAGTATTTGTGAATTTAAAAACCGCCCTCAAATGTCGCAGCTCTCCCAACGAGATGGCTGAACAGATCAAATTGCACTTATTTCGTATGTCAGATTAATGAGATATCGCTGGAAATTGTAGAACAGATGAGCTTGAGAGACTAGTAACAGCCTTATGCAGCCCATTCCTTAAGCATAGTACATTTAGAAGAAATTGCTAATATTTAGCCAAATTCTTACATAGTTAACTCTGGCCATACTTAAGTTTATTTCATATCGCTATTGGTTATTTGGGAATTAATAAATCGTCAATTCAAATTAACAAACGGCATATACAATTCACCAACTTTATTATATCAATACTTGGAGTTTATCTTATCTGTGGAAATTTTAATACTCATATCACCTATGTTTTAGAGATATATTGACGTATTGCCATTTTATCATTCGTTGTATGTGGGAATTTTTTTCATGATTCAACAGCAAGCATGCGATTGGCGAAAATGTTATAAGTCTACGGCACTATATATCAAATTATTTTGCCGCAATACACTGCTTGAAAAATTACCACATCATCTTTAAAATTTTACACTACATTGACAATAGGTGTGCGCGTTTGCTTGGATTTTGGGCGAGCCCACCGATTCTTGTTCAATATCAGACTCGTAGCGTCGTCTCATATATGGCTGTTTGTGTTTGGGTTGCGACGGCCCCTGGGCGCTTGGCCTATAATATTTCAATCAAGTTTGTCCTCTTCTCCTAAATACCTTTTTGTTTAGTCCCATATTGTACATATTGGTCTACAAATCCGTTTGGGTTCTTTTGGGAATTTTAAATATCTGATTTGTGTTTTTGGGTTAAGGTATGAACAAAAAATCGCTTGAATCGCTCCACCCATCTCTGATTTACCACGGAAATATCGCAATGTAATCTTCGCTTAAGATTATATAAGGTTAGGGAGTATTTGGGAGTAGAATACGAATTTGATACCCAAAAGTAGGATCATGTATTATAGGGGTGATGCCTCCCCAAAACAAAAAAGAAAAGCACGATGCTGATATTTTTTTAGGGCCAAGTGTGTGGGGGACCACCTTACCCCGGAAATAACAACTAAAGCAGACATCATGAGAATATCGCGCTGAAATAAAGTATTTTAAGAATGAAGTACACCTTACATCCAAACTTAAATTCGTCGACCAATAAAGATCATATGGGATTCAGATAAAGTTAGTCTGCCGTCAGACTCACTAAGGCGTTTTCGTCCATTGTGATACCACGGGAACAGAAGAAGGAAGATGCCTTCTAGTTCCTACCGATCCATATCGCTTTTAAATGGCCAAAGACAGGTTCTCAAAGTAATGAGGACCTGAAGTGGAATTCCTTCTGACTGCTGGTGCGGGATACACACACAGAAGGTGTTCTATAATCTCTTATTCTTCGATGCCCTCACAGCTTCTGCAAAAGTCGTTACTGGCAATCTTCAGTCTGTCAGCATGTTTTATGATTAAACAGTGACCTGTCATGACGGACACAATGACTGAGACATCTGTTCTAGCCAATGACAGCAAAGCAGTAGTCCTCCTCCAGTCTAGATAGGCCGCATAATTTTGGAATGATCACAGTCCCCTGTTTGTGAGCATCTATCATTCGTTGTACTTCGGGCCTGGTCCTGAAAGCTTAGCTTACATGTCGTTAGAGGCATACCCACAGATTCCAGTATCACTGGAATGTAGCTCCTAGTCTCGCAAGTTTGGGATACCTTTTCGATATGATCAATTCTAGATCTTTAGAGTACACTCCAAGGCCCACCTGGTCGTTTAGTTTGAAACCATCCGTATAGAAGTCTATGTAACTTCTGTTGCCAGGGATATCGTAGTTCCAATCGGTTCTAAAAGGAATAGTGGTAAAGTACTATTTATCAAAAAGCGGCTAAGGCAATGGGTAATCCGCACTGCCTGGAACATCGAATATTGTATCAAGGATGGGTAGCCACAATGTCCAGAAGCATAATTTGTAGCTTTAAATTCAGTGCATCAGATGGTGTCGGCTGTGATGCACAAACAAACCATCCTTTGGATCCGGTTAAGTATTGAGCAGTAGGTTGCCTTTGAAGCACCGTCCACCAGACCACAACACCATATAGCAACTTTTGCTAATAGCCCTGCAGTTGTATAGGGCAATGGTGGCGTTTCTTGGCCTTTCCAAAATGTTGTCCAGCAAAACACCCAAGTTTTGGAGCTTTCTGTAAATTGAACATTCTCTCCACCCAAGGAGACAGGTTCCTTTGCAGGCATCTTGTATCTCCTGCTTATACCCAGACCACTTTCGGTAACCCACTTTCCTGTTGCACATAGAGCTTCCTGAAGTATATCTCTTACGAGTGCTGGGAAACTTTCCTCTAACCGCAATTGCCACGTCATCAGCATACGCGACCACTTTTACGCCTCTTCTTTCAGAGACAATAATATATTGTTAATGGCTATATTCCAAAGCAGAGGACACGGTATACCTCCTTGAGGTGTTCCCTTGCTGACCCATCTTTTTAAATCCACAGATCCCAAGCCTGCGTTAATGGATATTTTAGTAATGGATATTTTATTAATAAACTTTCTTACGGTAGAGTTGATGTCTAGAAACTCCAACTCGTTCAAGAATGACGTCGGTATTACATTATTGAAATCACCTTCAATGTCAAGAAATGCTACCATTGTATATTCCTTGACAGCGGGAGAACCCTCTATGTAGCCGACTAGGTCGTGAAGGGCTGCTTCCCTCTAAACTTATGAAACAATTTTGATAAAAGTATTATGATGTCAATTAGATTTTGTGTCATGGAGTGTTTCAAATAAGTAATAGCGAAAAACAATATTTTCAACTGTGAAAAACGAACCTTATGCCTGCTAATAGATGTTAAAATGCTTACGAATCTATTTGACAGCGATTGTATTTTAAATTTGAGCACCTAAAAATATGCTTTAAATTTTATTAATTTATATAACATCGGAGCCAATGCTGAAGCATTCAATGAGGTTCCACTTATTTATGCCCGTGATGAGCAACTACTATCTTTGGCTTTTATACCATCCACCATAGGAGGCGGTATACTAATCTAGTCATTCCTTTTGTGACACCTTGATATATTGTTTTACGACTCCATAAAGTATATATCGATGTCTTAACGTAAAAAGGGCCAAACTCAATTTTTTCCACAATGGTGTTTTCTGTTTATTCTGAAAGACAAATGTCAGATGCAATTTCGCTTAAAATTTTAGGCGGATACAATTGCAAATAACTGATTTTTAACATTTTCAAAAAAGGTCCAAGTTCAGTTTTGTCCTCATCCTGTTAGGAAACAAAAAAAAAAATATGCGTTTTTTTTATTTATTCTGAAAGATGCACCTTGCCTCTAAATTTCAGTTATAACGATTTAAAAAAAAAACTTAAGTTTTTAAGGTTAGGTTATTTAATATTAAGCCATCGATATGCGTATATTTATGATCATCTTTATATTCTGAGCCAATCAAGCTTAATTCGTCCGTCTGTGGAAATCACTTAACCGTTTGAAATATTGCATAGAAACTTCATATATATTTAGGTCTAAGGGAATGGCACATCGGCAATAACGGTTCAGATTTGGAAATAGCTCCGATAGAAAGTGATCCTTCTACGATTTAAGTGCAATTTTGCACGTAGCGTGATAAAGCCCTCATATCAACTAATTTCCCGATTTGACGTCTTGAGCCCGTGGAAGGAGCAATTGCTGTCTGATTTTGCTGAAATGTTGTACATAGTACTTTGTTATGATTTCCAATATCCATTTTATGTAATGTCCAAACCAGTCCATAACCAAATAAACCGATCTAGCCATTAACTTTATACTGCCCCTAGAAGCTACACCTTTTTCAGAAATTTGGTACGTTAGGTATTACCATGCCCTTCCATTAAGTTAATTTTGTGTAAATTTTAAGCAGAATCCAGAGCGGCAAAACGTGCCTCCTGGAAGCTTTTTTTTCTGCGAACAGGTCGATAGCGTTAATGATGCCGCCAAGTTAAAGAAGTTTCTCTCAAAAACCCACGTCCAAATTGAAACTTTCATAGACGACATGGGAGTGAGAGCAGAGAAAACGGGGGAAATGTTAATGCTTTTGTTGAAATTCCATTTTCCACAGGATACGAAGGGACTAACGGAGATACCGGAATCTTGGAATAATGTCGTTGATCGAAGGTTTATGATTACGGAATTTATGGTGAAGGAATCCTTGAGGAGCTTCAAACCATTTAAGTCACCCAGACCTGATGGAATATTTCCGGCGTTACTACAGAAAGAGGCAGACTATCTGGCGCCTCATCTGGCCAAAATTTTCACAGCGTGCCTAGGACTTGCATATACTCCGAAAGCTTGGCAGTAGGCAAGGGTGGTGTTTATACCCAAGCCCGGCAAGGCAAGTTAACGGACACCAAAGGTCTACTCAAAACCATGGAACGTATTGTGGACCCCATGATAAAGAGTAGGACATCCAGTGAAGTGCTCAAATACAAACAGCATGCCTATGTCAAGGGAAGGTTGTTGAAGACTGCCCTGCACGAGGTTGTGCATAAAACAGAAGAATCCTTCGATGCCAAAACGTACACACTGGCGGTATGCATTGACATTGAAGGGGCTTTTAACAATGTGCGGACCGACACAGTGATCCAATACTTAGACCAGTACCGGGTACCCGGTCCTTAGAGACTGGATAACCCATATGCTAAGGAACAGGTGGATAAATTGTGTGTCCCATGGCATAAATATAAGGGAGATAGTGGCACAAGGCACGCCACAGGGGGGCATTTTATCGCCACTCCTATTGGTGACCACCATTAATGACATATTACGGATGCTGGCTGGGGAGGGATTTGAACCCCTGCTACGCAGACGATGTTATAATACTTCTAAGGGGTAAGGATCCGAACGAGCTATGCAGAAGGGCCGAAAGGGTCTTCCATATGGCATATGACTGGGCTAGACCCAAAGGTCTCAATGTTAACCCAGAGAAGACTGAAATATGCCTCTTCACGAGGAAGACGAAGGTGGGTCAATTTAACGCAAAACGTTTCCTCAATAGGACGATTTCGATATCTGACATAGTCAAATATATAGGTGTGATCTTGGACAGGAAACTGAATTGGAAGTGACACATTCAGGAGAAGGCACACAGATGTTAGGCACTATGTAGATGGGCTGTAAGCTTGAAATGGGGTCTGAATCCGAGGATAGTCCACTGGCTCTAC
This sequence comes from Stomoxys calcitrans, assembly GCF_963082655.1. Lineage (NCBI taxonomy): Eukaryota > Metazoa > Arthropoda > Insecta > Diptera > Muscidae > Stomoxys > Stomoxys calcitrans. Next base: position 81,646,443 of record NC_081556.1, read on the forward strand.
AGGAGCGTGATTAGACCAATACTCATTTACGCCTCAGTAGTTTGGTGGACTGCTATGGAGAATAAGTGCAGCATAAGGACCATACAACAGGTTCAGAGAACGTGTTGTCTAGGCATAGACGGAGCGATGAGGACCACGTCCATTAGGGCACTGGAGACTATTATAGATATCCGACCCATTGACACACAGATTAAGTGTGAGGCAGTCACTGCGGCTATGATACTTAAGGCGATGGGAGAATGGATTGAGAATTAAAGCATATCATACCATCGCGGTATAATCGAGGCGACAATAACCTGGAAACCTGGAAGAAAGGGATGAGGTTTCGGATAGGATATCTGAGATGAACCTTGAGATCGAGTGCGAGGAGCTGCTGCCATCGACACAATCTTGTAGTAACGGAACCCTAGTAATGCCATCTGGATGATTATGTTATACAGATGGATCAAAGCTAGAAGACAAAGTAGACCTGGCGATCTACATTGAGAACCCAGGGACTGAGATCCGTTTTAGACTGCCTGACCATAATACGGTCCTGCAGGCGGAGATTCGGGCGATCACGGAATACATGAGGTGGTGTGTTGCTAACGCGAGGACGTCGAGTGTCAACATATTTACGGACAGTAAAATTGCCATAAGGGCAATAACAACCTGGAAGGTAAGATCACTAACCGTCTTGCAGTGTAAGAAGGAGATTAACGCCTTCTCTGAGGATGGCAAATTCGCATCGTTTGGATGCTGGGCCATGACGCAGTAAGGGGGAATGAAAAGGCAGAGGATTTGACGGTGAAGGCCAGAGGACTGCTGTCAATAAACTTGGTTAACCCAAAGCCTTTCGGGTCAACGCAGTCTGAGTTAAGGTCGTGGGCGACGACCTGCGGAATAGCGAAACGATCGGTAGGACGGCGAAAATCCTATGAGGGGATCCAGATCGTGAGAAGACGAGGCTATTACTGAAAGGAAGTAAGAAGGAGGTGAGTATAGCTATTGGTATCATAAGGGGCTTATAGGACTACGAGATCACTTATATAAAATAGGTGCGGCAAGTGATAGCATGTGTAGGACATATGCGGGGAAGATGATGAGACGTTGCAGCATTTCCTTTGTCATTGCCCGGCTTTCGCGTCTAACAGATGTTGGCACTTAGGTGGAGACACAATACCAGACATGAACCAACTTAGGGGAGTGGCATGGAAAATAATTAAGGATTTTGTAAGTAGCACGGGATTCCTATCTTAAAATTTTCTTTTTAGAGGTAACTTTATAGTTTTTAGAGCGCACAACAAGCCGATTACTGGCTTAGGTGTATGTCCATAGTGCCATGGGGCGGATTAATATCTGCACCCTCTTTTCAACCTAACCTAACGTGTTTTTCTCCTGAAATATCTAAGTCGGTAGTATAGTTTGTTCTATATTTTTGCGTTTTATAAGATTGGTATTTCAATCAACATAAACTGAAATAAACAAAGAATTTAGCTTTTTGATTATTTTGCAGTTAACAAAAAAACATTTTTCTATATTTGCTAATAATTTATTTTATTTGAAAACAATAATAAAATATAAATAAACAATAAAATAAACTAACGAAGGAAGAGTATAAGGTACATAATCATAAGCTATTCATATAACAATAATAAAGGGAATAAATATGTGAATATATTGTAGTATAAGGATATAAAACTATAGCTACAGTAGACAACAAAAACTATGCTAAAAATTGTCATTATCCTGTTTTAAGTAAACAATAAATATTTTAATTTTAAGAGCGATTTACATGTCTATAGCTGCTCCAAATATATGATTTCAATGTCTTGATGTTGTTGCTCATCTTAATGGCAACACAAGTAAGTTGGGGTTTAAATTGAAGAATCATCTTGGACGGCATCACGTCTAGCGCGGTAATGCTGGTAGTAGCGAGCCTTCTCTCTATCGTTCCTATACAACGTACTGAGGAAATCAAAGTAGGGGCGGGATCTCAAATTTTCCGGTTGTCTCAGGGGCGAGTTATAGCTCAAAACAGAGGGTACGGAATTGTCACCGAATATTTGGCCAAATGCCATAGCTGATAGAGCCAATATGGTGGCAACAAATAGGAAGAACTGCAATAAAGAAAATGAGATAGAAATTAAAATTAGTTTCAAAGTAAGTTGAAGACAGGCTAAATGTTTTTTAATCTTATATCTTAAATCATTTTATGGTTGTTATGCTCTATCTAAATAAGTTTGAAGATATTAATTTGAACAATAATTGATGCTTCTAGGCCTCAACTAGTCAAATCAGGGGTCGGTTTAAAGAGGATGTACAGTTCTGTACCAATGTTTTTAGGATAGGTCAACAAATTATAAAAATTTTAATGGATGTATCTATACAAAAGTTTAAACTTCGTCCAACATTCTTTGACGATGAATGCATTCTCCAAAATCCAATTTAACGTTTATCTAATTAAATTCCTTTATCTCCTTTGTATAAATTGTAATTTTTCAAATAAATATTCCATTAAGGAACAGCGGATTTACTTCTCACATATCAAAGAACAGGGGCAAACTTCTCAAGTTTTAGCTCAATGATAGACCGGTCGAGTCCGAACGGCGTGCCGAAGTGCGACACAACTTTGCGTAGAAGTTTTTACAGGTCATAGTACTTTACAAATGTTGCCAGCATTAGGAGGGAATGACCACCATCGAAAAATTGTTTGGATATTCTCGCCAGAATTCGACCCCAGGGGTTCATCATCATAGGCGGACATGCCAGCCTATGCGCGACGGTGGCCTTATGACGATTATGGAATGCAATTTACTGAAAAACAAGTAAAAAGGCGTTAAGTTCGGGGCTATTGTTAATGGCTTTATTTCAAAGTAGAGGAGACAGTGCGCCTCCTTGAGGTGTCCCACTGCTGATTGTAGATCTACAAATCCCAAGTCTGCCTTAATAAATCTATTAATTAGCAAGTTATAAATTTATTTTCTCATGGTAGTACTGATGCCTGAAACTTCAGCTCTTTTGGTTGACGTTGGTTTTCCATTATTGAAAGCATCTTCAATGTCAAAATATTATGTATTCTTTGACAGCGAATACATATACACCCCCAAAACCTACCAAATATATATATACACCAATAACGACAATATGAGACTCAAATGAAAGGCATGAAAGGTATCAGAAAACGTATCTGACATCTAATTGTCGGACCAAGTGTTTGGGGGACAATCCCAACCCCAAAACACCCCTTAATATAACATATTTTCCGACCATTTCAATATGGGACTCAAACGAAAGGTATTTGCGAGTAAGATTCGTATCTGATATCCAAATGTGGGACCAAGTTTCTGGGGGTCCACCCCTTACCCAAAACACCCCCCAAACAGGACTTATTTACTGGCCATGGCAATATGGGGCTTAACTAAAAGGTATTTGAATTTAGAAAACGAATCTGATATCCAACTATGGGACCAAGTGTTTGGGGGGCCGCCTCTCACCATGAACATTCCCCAAAGGGGACAAATTTACGACCATAGCAATATGGGGCTCAAATGAAAGGTCTTTGGGTGTAAAACACGAATTTGATATCAATATTTGGGAAAAATGTCTATGGGGCCACGCCACCCCCACAACACCACCCAAATAATAAGTATTTGCTGACTATTACAATATGAGGCTCAAATAAGAGGGTTTTTAGAGTGGAACACGAATCCGATATATATTTTCAAGGCCAACTCACTGAGTGGCCGCCCATCCCCAAAAATACCCCCCAAGCCGGTCATGTTTGCCGACTATGGAAATATGGGGCTCAAATTAAAGGTATATAGGAGAAGACCACGCATACCCCCAAATAGGACGTATTTGCTCACCAAGACAATTTGAGTGTTAAAGAGAGTGGAACTAAATATTTATAGTTTTTAGGGCCAACACCCCAAACCGGAGTTATTTGCTGAATTTTGAAATAAGGAGTTTAAATGAGATTAGAAAACGAATTTGATATCTAATTTTGAGGGCCATAGCAATATGGGGTTCAAATAAATGATATATAGATATATGAGAATAGAGCACGTTGCTGAAATATTTTCCTTAGTGTTTGGGGGACCACCCCAATCCCCAAAACACACCTAAATCGGTCATATTTACCGACAATGTGAATGTGGAGCTTAAATGAAAGGAGTTGGGGGGTAGAGCAAGTATTGATACCTATTTTCATGACCATTTTTTTTGGGGGTCTACCCCCTTCCCAAAATACCCCACAAACATCAATTTTTTACTGACCATCGCAATATGGGGCTCAAATAAAGGTATTTGGGAGTTGAATACGATTTTGATATCCAAATGTAGGACCATGTATTTAGGGCATCACCCCTTTCCCAAAAAACCCCCAAGGGTTACCTATGGCAATATGTGGCTAAAATGAAATGTATTTAAGATTGGAAAACTAATTTGATAACCAATTTTGGGGCCAAGTGTTTGGGGGACGCCTCTTCCTATGTACTCTACTTAAACCAATGGCAATTGGGGTTTAAATAAATGGTATTTAAGACAAGAGCACTATGTTGATATTTTTTTCAGGGCCAAGTGTCTGGGGGACCACCTCTCCCCCATAAACACTTCTTAATCGGACATCATGAGAATATCGAGCGGAAATAAAGTCTTTTTAGAATGGAATTATACCCTCCGAGCGAATTCATGGTCCAATAAAGATCATATGGAATTCAGATAAATGCGCTTATATTGTTAGTCAAGCGATATGCTTTTTTTTGTCGAAAATAAATATTCAAAGGAAAATTTTGTTCCATATAAAGTAAAAGAAGGCGTAGCGGAGCGGGCCCGGTTCAGCTAGTGATGATATAAACGCGACCTTTGGCTTGAATACAAGAAGATAGACACATACGTATGACTCAATGGAATCAGGAGGTATGTTCTCCTTCTTGATATTGCAAACAAATGCACAAAGTTCAAACAACCTGTACCACTGAAGAACGGAGTTTCGATCACAGACCCCTGTTTGGAGGAGCGTGGAGCGGGCGGTGCGGTTATACTATACCTTAAAATGCAAATTAAAACAAATTTTTAACACTTTTGATTTTTTTTTATTAAAAATAGTTTTATAAAAAACAACAATAAAAATTTCGTAAAAACAAAAAAGAGGGAAATAATTTTTCTTATAACTAAAATTCAAGGTATTCATTTTGTGTAAAATTAAATAAAAAATGGTGCTTGTTTCGTAACGATAATGAAAGTGAGAGGACAAGTGCGTATAATAAAATAATCGTTTTTTTTTTACAAAATTCGGAACTAATCAGTGGATCTTAGCATGGCATTTTATAACGAAAAAAAAAATTAAAAATAAATGCTGGAGCATATGCGATTTAAATGTATTCCTCATAATGGCATGTCATGTCAGGACACTTTCAGTACTCTCCAGATAGGCCACAAAAAGGCAACGCCGAAATACATTTTGTCGTTATTTTTTTCTTTAAATTTTGACTACTATAGTCACACATGTTGATGCTGTTTAAATCTGAGAAGCTCTTATGAATTAGTTCTTGGAAACAAAATTTACTGACTAGCTAGATGGCTTAAACACGACGACGGTTACGTTCTTCCCGCAATTGTTGCTTTCTGATCTCCTGCTGCTTGTAGACGAACAGAGGGCGGAAAACTATGGCTCTACGGCTGCGATCGCTGGGGACGGCTGGAGCTGGTGGTGCAGCAACAGCTTCGCGTTTCGAACGATTTAGGTAGGGTTGGAAGAGACTGGACTTTTCGGTATCGTGTCTATACAAAGTGCTGAGGAAATCGAAATAGGGACGAGATCTCAGGCTATCGGGCTGGCGAAGGGGCGAGTTGTAGCTCAAAACCGCAGGTACCTCACTATCGCCAAACATCTGAGCCCACGACAATTTCAACGACAGCATAAGCATGGCAAAGGCCAAGAAAAACTGGAAAGAGAAGAAAGGAAAATCGAATTGAGCCATAAGTTTTTCAAGTTCACAGTGATGGTCAGATTAATTATGCATTGATCACTAAAGTGTTTGATCGTACACGTTTTTAGCGTGCATAGTTTTTGTTATTAATAATGTATGTGCGATTAGTCTTTGTTTCTTAGTCTAGCAGCTCTATGATGCGGCAAGGTGTTTAAAGGAAGAAAGAAGAGTGCTGATGATATTGTTAGCAAAAAAAAAAACGTGTTTAACTGGGGTCAATGTTTGAAGATGTTTAAAAATAGCTTAAAACTAGTTAATGTGTGAATAATTATACAGATGACATTCTGAATTAAGAAATTTAAGGAGAAACAGATGATCAATTTGCAAATTTGTTTGTTTTTTCCATACAAAGACTTGATTTTTTTTATATAAACAAATTCAGGTTCAGCCTATGGAAATGAAAATGTTTAGAATGTCCCCCGCCTGTCTAGATAGCGGATTTTTGCAACAACTTTCCAAAACGTGGATAGACCTTGAATTGCAGAAATTGTTTTAGTCTTTTTAATCAATTTCCTTAAAGTATTATTTTGACAGACAATATTTTAGCTTCTTTCTCAGATATTTTAATGAGAAGCTAAATGAGGTTATACACCGATTCAGATCATACTAAACATGATTGTTAAAAGTCATAACAGAACATTATGTGAAAAATTTCAGTCGAATCATATAACAATTATCGGTTTATATGGAAGCTATATCAGGTTTTGCACCGATTTGGAAGACTTATTGCAAGCAAAATTTTTCTTTAGCTCGTAACTATTTTAACGTACACAAACAAATTAAAATTAATTTATAATTATTTTCAACGATCTTTGTTTTCGATCATTCGGGGGTGGAATGTATAAATGCTAACGAGAATGGTATTAAAACAATCTCTGTTTGGTACTAAAGTGGTAGTCTTCAACATAAGTCTCACAAGGGCAACGGTCTTCAGCAAGAGATGGGGCAGCTAATTCGAGACCAAACGCATGTTGGGGTTCTTGAGCAAGAAAAACCATGATTTGGTCGCAGAGAAATGGGAGGTAAGGTCGGTGGAGACAGCTCTGCACGAGGTTATGCATAAAAACCTTCGATGCCACGACGCACACATTGGTGATATGCATTGACATCGAGGAGGCATTTAAAAAAGTGCGGACCGCCACACTGATCCAATCCCTCGACCAAAACCGGGTGAATCGTCATCTTACAGGCTCGATAAACCATATGCTAAGCAACAGGTGGATAAATTGTGGGTCCCATCACATAAATATAAGGAAGAAGCTGGCACAGAGAATGTCACAATATTTTTCTCAAGTCCCATAAAGTATATCTATCTAGCAATGTACGTCCGTTTGTCCGTCCGCCTGTGAAAAACTCGATAACTTTCGAAGCTAGGGCTTTGAAATTTTGCCCAAATACTTCCTATTTGTGTAGGTTGGTCATATCGGTCCATGTTTTCATATAGCTGCCATATAAACCGAACTTTATTTTTGGCTTCGTGATTCTCTAGAAGGGGCAATTCTAATACGATTTGGCTGAAATTTAGTATAAGGTGATTTTTATGAATTCCAAAAACTGTGCTAAGTGTAGTCCAAATCGGTTCATAACCTTATATTGAAACCGATCACAAATCTTGACTTCTTGAGCCTCAAGAGTGTGTAATTTTTAAGAAACTTGGTTGAAATTTTGCACAGTTACTTTTTTATACGTGCTAAGTGTGGTCAAAATCAGTTCGAAACTTGATATAGCTCCCATATAAAACGATCTTTCAATTTTACTTCTTGAGCCTCTAGAAGTCGTAATTCTTATCCGATTTGTCTAAAATTCTGCAGAATGACGTTTTCTATGAACTTTTGTATCAAATATAGTCTGTATCGGCCTAAAACTTGAAATAGCTCCCATATAAACTGATCTCCTGATTTTCCTTCTTGAACTCCTAGAGGGGGCAATTCTTAACCAATTTAGTTGAAATTTTGCACAATGACATCTACAATGGTCTCCTACATCAAATCCTAGTATGGCCCGATGCTTTAGTATCCATCTGTCGGAGGTTATTAGGGAAATTGTGTTTGAGACGAAAATCTTTTGGGCGATAAGAAGTTTCGACTCCTTTAAGTCGTCAGGCCCTGATGATGTATCAAATTGCAAATTTTGCCCATGAACATTCCACTAAGGAACAGGCGCAAACTTCTCACATATCATTGAGTGCAGTCCGATTCAAGTTTAAGCTCAATGATAAGGGGCCTCCTTTTTATAGCCGAGTCCGAACGACGTGCCGCAGTGCGACACCTCTTTGGAGAGATGTTTTACATGGCATAGTACCTCCGAAATGTTGCCAGCAAAGAGGGGAAAACCACCGCTGAAATTTTTTTTCTGATTGTCTCGCCAGGATTCGAACGCAGGCGTTCAGCGTAATATGCGGACATGCTAATCTCTGTGCTACGGTGGCTTCCATGATGTATCACCGGTTGAATTACAAGCTGTGTCTGATAGACTGGTTCCCTGGCTTAGGGAGATATACCCTGCTTGAATCAGCATACCTGTGGGATGGAGGGACACGAAGGCAATTTTCATTCCGAAAGCAGGAA